>NC_134879.1:55635855-55718355 GCF_041734735.1 Babylonia areolata | reverse complement strand
ACTATTTCGATAACCTCGTCACCATTTTTCACTTCATCTGCAGTTCATAAAATACTGAAATCTTGGCAGTGTTTTATTATGCATTCAGTTATAATTCTAAGTAGGAGGGATGCGAAGAAAGTAAAGCTGTGTTGAATCAAGGTGTAAAGGTGAACATTCATACTCCATGACAGATGCAAACAAAATGCACAGATTATGATAAATTGGTGAAGAATTTTGAAATGGTAAATTTGGGTGGATTTAGGGGAGGGAGAGAGGGCGGGTTTTAAGCTTTCTTATCTCTGGTGAGAAATAAAGTGAAGAGGATCATTATGGTAATATAAATCAAAATGAAGAGGATCAATATGGTAAGATAACTGGATCCAGAAACCAAAGTATAGCGGAAGAGTGGACATTGGCAGTGCTGCCAATAGATTTATAAATAAAATGATGAATAAAAAGATTTTTAAAGAAATAAAGAAAAGTAAAATCACTAATACTTAAGTTTGCTGTTCAGTTACAGTCACGCAAAACAGATACTATATTTGTTTAAGACTGATGTTTAGTGATCATACACCACTTTTTGCAAGGGATCTAGAATAGAGGCACATTCTCCCTTCAAATCAAGGTGGTTACAGAACAAGCATGTCTACATGGGAAAATGCAGCTGCTTTCGCATATGATGTATATGAAGGATTTCAAAGAAAAGAAGTAACACTAGCAGTAGCCATCGACCTTGAAGATGCTTACAATAAAGTCCAGTTTGCGCACCTCATGGAACTGCTACTAAAGTATGGAGTAAGTTTGACACTGACAAGATGGATAGTAGCAGCACTTCAGGAAAGAACCGTCATCCTACACCTCAGAGATTGGATGTCTGCACCTTCTAAACTTTCCATGGGACTGCCACAAGGGTCTCCGCTCTCTCCTGTCCTCTTCAACGTCTACACGAAAGGCCTTGTAGACTTAAACAACAATGGAATAGCTCAGGTGCTTACTCTTGCAGATGATGGCCTGGTCTTCAAACTTCTAAAGATGCTGAAGAAAGAACTACAGCTGTCCAGAAACAACTGAACAATATCGTTCAATGGTGCAAGGACATAGGATCTTCCATCAATCCATCGAAAGCCCAAACGTTGCTGTGCACCCTCTACAACAAATGAGCAAATCACCACCACCTGTGTCATTCAACGGAATTCAGATCGAGAAAACTGAATGCCAAAGCTACCTAGGAATACAGTTCGACAGGATGCTGACCTTCAGAAAACATACGGAAAATACTGTTCTCAAGTGCAAAAAGGGTCTTTCAGTCTTAAAGGCAATGGCAACCAAAGGTATTGAACAACGCCACCTCTTCCTGCTGTATCAATCACTCGTTCTCAGTGTGATCGACTACGGACTTAGGCTAACAACACCATCTCAAAGCAGCCTCCTAAAATTAGAAAGAGTTCAAAATGAAGCTGTGAGACTGATCATTGGAACAACAAAAGACACACCTATGGCAACCATGCGATACCTGCTTGACCTTCCTTCAGTGCAAGCCAGAAACAAGTTAGAACAGGTTAAGACCTACTTCAGAGCATTAGAAAACCCTCAAAACCCTGCATGATGCAGTCAAGGAACCAAAAGGCGGTTGTCTAGGATGAGGAAGATCATGGATGGGGCAAGCAGAAGACACAATCCAGCTAGTATGCCAACTACAAGACCTGAAAGAAACAAAACAATGGGAGGAAAACCCCGAAAACCTCAGTCATCTATTCAACACAGCCATTTCACCCACTCTAGGAAGACATTGTCAGGAATGGCCAGAGGGCAAAACTGAGGCAGAAGTGAAGCTACTCATAGAAGAAGACAGTAAAGAAGAGGACATCATCATATACACAGATGGTTCAGCCACCAAAGACCAGTCTGGTTGGGGATTCACTGCAAAACAAAATGGAAAAACAATCAGGGAAGAGAATGCTGCCGACAAAGTCACAACCTCCTGCCTAACAATGGAAGTTGAAGCTGTGACACATGCTCTCCAGTGGCTATCATCTATCCATATGCCTGGAAACCAACATGCCATGATTCTAATGGACTCAACAAACCTTATACAGAAAATTGAAAGCAGAATGGGAAGCCCAGAGTGGCATGAGGCAATGCGCAACTTTCAGATTAAAAAACTTACATGGTCATACTGCCCGGGACATGCAGGTGTTAAGGGAAATGAGCGAGTTGACAGACTTGCTGGTAACGCAACAACAACGAGCGGCCTACATCTAGGAAAATCAGAAATCTTCAGAAAAGTCAAAGAATAACAAAAGGAACGAGGTACAAGGCCATCATACCATCAATTGCCTCAAAGAAATAAAGATAGAGAGAGGGAGCAGCCGTAAGTCTAGCATGAAAGGTTGAGCATGACGCTTTGCAAATCAAACGAATATTGGCATCATTTCCAAACCAACAATGCACAAATTTCTTCAAAAAGGAACAGAGTCTGTGTTGGCATTTCCAAATAAAATAGACTGAGCAACAGGCTAGACCTGGCATCAAAGATCTTTCCCCTCTTGCAGCCAATCAGTGACAGTTTGTGTGTGTGTGCACGCGCACGCATGTGTCTGTGAGCTTGTGTGTGTGCATGCATGTGCGAGTGTGTTAGTGTACACATGTGTCAGGAGAGCTTTGTGCATGTGCGTGTATGTATGTGTGTGTGTGTAGGCTGTATGTTTTATATTTATTTGCTTATTTGTTTATTTATTATTATTGTCTTTTTATTATATTTTTATTTATTATTATTATTATCATCATTATTATTATTATCTTTTATTTTCTTTTTTTTCTTTTATACACACATACACACACACGCACGCGCGCGCGCACACACACACACACACACACATATATATGTGTGTGTTTGTGTAATATATCTGTTAGATATTCATTTACCTCTTTTTTTTCTTCTTTTTTTTTTTTCTCAAGGCCTGACTAAGTGTGTTGGGTTACGCTGTTGGTCAGGCATCTGCTTGGCAGATGTGGTGTAGTGTATATAGATTTGTTTGAACGCAGTGACGCCTCCTTGAGCTACTGATACTGATACTGATAGACCACTTTTATCACACAAAGTGACTAGCCGTTCGCACTTAAAGCAAAAGCTATATGTACGTCTTTACTTTTTGTGTCATTAATGGTTAGCTTTTAAACTTGACCCTCACATTGTCACAAATGCCATTTTATAACCCATAGATTTTTTTGTGATTCTCACGTTCTTTTACCTTAGAGGAGCTTTCAGCATTTGATGTCACACTACAGTAGTTTACATACTTGACAGTCATATTTCATTCTCTTTTTTTCTTCTTCTTCTTCTCTTCTTTTTTTCTCTTTTTTATTAGAGCAGAGTATTACTTTTTCATATTGGCCCCAGTAAAAGGATTATTTATAACTAGCAAAAGAAAATAAATAATTGAATTATGAATTGAAAAAGAATTTATTAATGATGTTTATGGTACGTTGTCAAACCGATATTCTGGAATCCAAAGAAAAGAAGTCTTCATCAGTCCTTTTTACTTGCCAGTGTAATTACAGTATAGCAAAGACTGTTAAGGCTTTTATTTCATGCTGACACTGCTAAAGTGCTCCAAAGTGTTAGTGCAAAAATAACATTGGATTAACTAATTGGAAGGATCTGTTAGATTAGCAATGTTAATCCTGGCTTATTCACCACAGCTACTGGCAGTTGGAAGAATGAAGGCAAACAACAGTGCTTTGCTTTCTTTAATTATTGACTTAGGTGTGCCTGGAAGGGATTATTTAGCATGCTGCTTGTCATATCATACATCCATCAATGCATTAGTGAATGGTGATTGCACATTAGAGCCAAACATAAATCCAGCATTATGGTTCCAGGTTCAGACTGTGAACTAATCAGACTTGCATTCATACTATTTTCTGCAAAAAAAGCTACGCATTTTTTTTCTTCAGGTCACTCTTCAATTGTTCAAATAGTTCATTTATAATTACTTTTTCTCTTCCTTTCGTTTTTTTTTTTTTTTAAACATACTAATCAAACAGTTATTATCATAGATATAGTTATGAAGTTGATTAGATGGCCCGCTAATCAGTGAATTGGTTGATTTATAATCAAGTGTTTGAAAGATTGAATAATGAATGAGTGGGTAACGTCATCACTGCTTATGAAATCTTCTTCTGCACAGTGCCCTTCAATAATGAATAAATCACTAAATGAGTTGTTTTTTAAAATAATTTTCTGTGCTGTTGTTTCTATTTGTGTGGTTATTTCTATCATTTTCTGAGCAGTTATTTCAATAATTTTTTGTGCAGTGTCTCACAGGGCCAGTCAACAAGTGTTGAAGGTGTCGCTATGAACATCCAACCTCGAAACAGCCGTCTGCGTGCTGGAAAGACTGTATATTGTTAACCCAGCACACACCTGAGATTGTGGGCACTGTGGTGGCGGGATGGCATCGCAAGGGAACAACTCTGACGGGGGTGAATCCCTGACACCTTCAGAGCAGAGCGATGGAGAAGAAAGGAGCGAGCATGACTCTGATTATGAGTCTGATAATGAGAAGGACGACGATAATGACAGCAGGTGGGTGGATACCACTAGAGGTAAGGGGTTTGGGGGGTGAGGGGAGAATATATATATGAGTTCAGTGATAGGTGTTTAGAAAACTTAAATAATGTTTTTACTGTTTCATTCTGGCTGCAGATCTATCCACGGTTTACCGAATTGTGCATTGTGAACAGTGCTGTTGGTTGTGTTAAAGATAAATAAGTCTCATACCACATTATTGGTCATGAATGTGATTGCTCAAACATCATTGTGAATGGTGGCAATGCTCTGTTCTGATTTGAGGCAATTTCTTGGTTGATTTTCTTGCTGTTTGTGTCTTGATTAGTGGCTTGAGATATATTGTTGATGTTTGACAATCAAATGCAATGTGTGTGGGTGTGCTTCTATTTCTTGTTCTGTCCCATTATCTGTACCATTTCAGTGGCATTACTGTCACGCTGCTCATTCTGAGTCCCCCATATACAGCCTCACCTGGGTTTGTCTGTCGCAATCCCAGCATCGGAAGTCCACAGGGAACTGTCAAAAGTTTTGTCACCAGGAGGCCACACGAGAGGAGACCCAGCACTGCTGCTGAGTCACTTCATTGGTGTTGAGTAGTGCCTGTCCTGATTTGACAGTTAGGACACCACATACTAAGCCCCCTGCTGATGACAGTAATTGCTTAATCACGGAGCCACTGAGTGAGCATCCTTCCCAAAGTGGAGACGGTTGGATGTGCTTCTGCCTTTATGTCCGTCTTGCAGCCTGAACATTAATCTCTTATGCTTTGACCATCGATACTGGAAAGTGTTTTATCTTTATAAATGGTATTCTTTATAAATGGTCTTTTCCATTCAGATGTTGAAAGATTTCACTTTCAGGAAACTGCATAGAAATGCGTAGAAATGATACACATTTCCATTTTAAAACATTTGAACATCTGTTTTAAGGGATTTTATAAATTAGATGGTTTGATTCAAACATGTTTAATATTAAAACATCATTTTTCTGAGATGACAAAAGACATGTTGACTTTGTAAGTGTTTGTTGAACGTCTGTTTTCAGGGATAAAAACTTAAACATCATCTGGACTGGGTATGGAAAAAGGATACCAGTGATTTTGTTCAGTGTCAGTAGCATACTTCACAAAAGTTCTGATTTCAAAACTGTTGGAGGTAAGTATCTGCTTTGAAAGAAATGAATGATGTGCATCATTGTTAGAATTTTTTTTTTTTAAAAGTGTTTATATGTATATAAGTTACAATTGTTGCCTTACATCACATGGATGAACATGGTTCTTCTTCGACTGAATATTCTTTCACCAAATTTTCAGGTATTTTAAGTGATTCCATTGCATTCCAGAAGCAGGATACTGCATATTGATTATATCAGATTTCACATTTGAGCTATTCTACTCTACTCCACTTTTATTCTTTTTCTTACAATTCTAATAATGAGTTATTCTGTTTTTTGTTTGATGATATAATTTATAATTAAAGTCTTTCAAAAATATGCAAGGTACTCATTTTGTTTTAAATTTTGTTGTTTTGAATGGAAGAATTATGTTTTCCTTAATAATCTGATGTTGATTCTTGTTCCTTACTTCCAAATGCAAAGTGGATGGAAACAACACATCTCATTGTTGCAGAACGATACAACATGACTTTCAAGTTTGGCGGTTCAGAGTGCAAGATCATACGCAACATTTTGGGAACTCATGGATTTCGTGAGGTTCATCACACCTGTCCTGACTTTAACCTGGCTTGGACCAACTGTCACCTAAAGCCCTTCACGATACGAAATTTGTCAGAGTTCCAGAAAATCAACCACTTCCCAAGGTGGAGAAACAAATGCACAGATGACATTGGATGATATTTAGATGAATTCAAGTGAAAGGGAGGAATTGGTAGCTGTTTTTTTTTTTATTTGTTTATTTTATGTTTCTGTACTTTGTCTGTCTGACAACTTCAGAAAGCCAACAGATGGAGAGAAGGTAATTGTAGTAAATGTCTGTGTAAGTGTGGATATATACCATCTTGTAGTTTTGTTACAAGTGGCATGGTTCTTGACACATTTTGGGGAATCAGTTGATACATACCCAGAAATAAAAAGTTAAGTGCATAGATCTCCATCTGTATGTTTCATACCCTGAATATAGTTATTGCAGATGTGAATAATCAGACAACAGAGACAGAGGCATGCACACAAGTGAGTACATGCAGAGCTCACAGGCCAGAGTTGTTCAGCATTTAAATGCATTGATCCTTGTACAGGTCTGGCTTTTAATATTCTTAGTGAACTTAGAAATGTTCCATTGTCTTCTCAGCGTACATTTCTCTGAATTGTATATAAGTGAACAGTCCTCTCTTTTCTGTGCACAGATCTTCAGAACTGACCAGAAAAGACAGATTATACAAGAACATTCAGCGCATGCAGCAGATCAGGGTGAGCTGCACTCTTCGTTTTTTTGTTTTTCATACACAAACATGACAGGGTTTAAAGCTAAGATACAGTGAGTCGCTTGTCACATGTGACATGTCATTTCTCATGACAAAAGTTCTCAACAGAGGTAAACAGATTTCAAATAAGGATCCAAGGATTGTGTGTTGTTCATCAGCTCAATCAGTGATTCAGAGAGAGAAAAAAGATGTTGGTTAACATAAATAGTTGTTTGTAGTTTTAGTATGAAAGTGAAAATACATTTGTTCATGATGTGATAGCACATACCAACTGTAGTCATGGCAGTTTCTGTCACCAAATAAGGTGAAACTGCTGATAAACATCTGTGATGATATTGTAGACTGAGCGACCATTTCAGGTGAAACTATGATTGCCTTTATTTGCACTTAATAAAAGACTGTTGGGAGTTTTAGGAAGTTGAATTATTTACTTGCCCTAAAAATAACCATTATGGTAATTGGCAAAGAAAGCTTTTTATATTATTTTATATTTTTATCCCCCACCTCGTTTCCATGTTCTTCCCCCTGCAATCATTCTGGGTTTTTTTCTAGGACATTACTATTGAATCTGTCATAACAGGGTGTCAGGCACTTTGACTTTGTGCCACAAACATTTGTCATGCCTGGCGAGTATCAAGAGTTTTGCTGTAAGTGTCACACCCCTTTTCTGTTTGTCTGGATCTGTTTGCTAGTGTCTGTGTTTCTGTCTGTATCGGTATGTCTTGTGTTCTCTCTCTCTCTCTCTCGGCTAAGCAAAGTATGTGTATGTCTGTGATTTGCCCGATTGTATCCCCTTTCCCCATTTTATATATGGGCTGGTGGCCTTCACAACTAAACCAGCATCAGTGTCTGTCTGTCTGTCTCTCTCTCTCCTCCTCCTCCTCTCCCTCCCCCTCTCTCTCTCTCTCTCTCCTCTCTCTCCTCTCTCTCTTCTCCTCGCTCTCTCCCTCTCCTCTCCCCCTCTCTCTCTCTCTTCCTCTCTCTCCTCTCTCTCTCTCCCTCTCTCTCTCCCTCTCTCTCCCCCTCTCTCTCTCCTTCTCTCTCCTTTCTCTCCCCCCCTCTCTCTATTTCTCTCCCTCTCTCTCTCCTCTCTCTTCCTTTCTCTCTCTCTCTCCCTCTCTCTTCTCTCTTTCCTCCTCTCTCTCTCCCTCTCCCCCCTCCTCTCTCTCTCTCCTCTCTCTGTCTCTCTCCCTCTGTATCTTTCTCTTTCTTTCTTTCTGTCCCAGCTACCTCAGCATCTCTCTGTCGAGTCTGTCTTTATATGTCTGACACCTGTATTGTAACAGTACTTTACTATTTTTTGTAAAATATCCACATGCATGGATGCATGTATGCATTTACATATTCACACATGCCCAACACACATACATACATATATACATACATACATACATACATTATACAGACATAACATACTGGCGATTGATTTCTCACACCAAACAAATAATTGTGTGTTGTGTGAAGAGTATTTACAGAAAGTGGTGTTCTGTGCATGAATTGTTACAGCCTTTTTCTGTGATGTTACCAAGCTAAATCAGTGGTGGGGTTATTCATCTTCGGGCATACCAACTATAATAATTTGTGTACAGCTGGCTCTGGAATTTGGGAAAGTATGGAGTGTTCAGATTAGTATCACGCAGCTTGTGATCAGTGCCTGTGAAGCAGTACAACATAGAACTAAAAAAGATGAACAACAACAACAAAAAATGCCTGTGTTTGCCTTGTCATTTGTTTTTAGCTTTTATGTTGTTGGGATGATTGACGTTAAGGGACAGTTTTTGATGCATGTGTTCAATGCATTCGTTCATGCCTTTGTTATGGTATGTGTGTAATATAAGTTGTTTTTTTTCAATCATGCTTCCATTTTGAGTAGTGGTCTATGTTGTGATACTGCACCTGGCCAGATTTCTCTAATTTGAGATGATAAACTTGCTCTTGAGATAAGTAAGTTACTCTTATTTCAAGTTGTCTCCTTATAATGTCGACAGCCTACTCCTTGTAGGATCAGGAAAGCTGGTTACTCTTATTTTATGCTGTCTCCTCATTATGTCGACAGCCTACTTCTTGAAGGACCGTGGACCCTGGATCGTTAAGCCTGTGGCATCGTCTCGGGGTCGTGGGGTCTTTCTTGTCACAAACGTGAGTTGGGAATCTCTCTCTCTCTCTCTCTCTCTCTCTCCATTAAGCTTTTGCAAAAATGTAGGAATGCTTTGAATCCTTAAAGAACCTAGAACAGAGAAGCAAACATATTATGTATTGTGCAGTACACAGAGTTGGTGTAAATTATTGACAGGCTTTCGAATGTCTGTCACTTATAAATTTGTTGGATTTTATTGAACGTTTCATGGTCCTGTGACACTTATTTTCTCTTTTTTTTTTCTTTTTGCTTTTTTTTTTTTTTTTTTTTTTTTTTTGCATATTGTTTTTCAGTTTTTGTTAGGATAATATTTTAGATAAAAAGAAATAGGAGGAAAACTTGAATATTTATCATGATGCAAATTCATGCAGGAACAGATAAAAAAATATATATATAAAAAAGAAGAAGCTATAGTAAGAATCTAAAGATGTATAAAGAAAACCTGCATGCATCTCTTGTTCTGTCCTCCCTAGTGATTGATAAAGATGATGGGAATGTACACAGAAAGGGAGATTATATAGGTTTGGATGGTTAGCAGGGATGGTGTCCTGTTTTTCCTTTTTGTTTTTCAGTGGGAACACTCTTCTTCTTTTTTCATGAATTGGCGCAAGAAATAGTTCTATATTATTATTTTTGTATACTTTTATGTTAGTGTTTTTGTAACATGAGAACCCTGATGAATTACAAAGAAACACATGAATAAAGTGCACGCTAGCCAGCCTGTTGTGCGCACTGTGGGTCATTTTATACATCATGTCTTTGGAGGGGATGCGAGTTACTTCTTTCTTTGTTTTTGTTCTAATGATTAGATTGGTAGTGGAAGAATGTTGTCTTTGTCTTGATCTGCAGGTTGTTAATGCGTCAACCTAAGCTGATTTTTTTTATCAGCATTTTCAAACGGACATATTTTCATTTGGTGATTTTGCATGTGTATGTGTGTGCGTGTCTGTTTGTCTGTTTGCAGCCTGATCAAGTTCCGGTTGATGAGAATGTAATTGTGTCACATTACCTTCACAATCCTCTGGTCATTGATGGTAAGTTTTTAGAATCATACCATGGACAGAAAGTTAAAATGACCACAAACTTCAACCGCTGTCGAAATGGGACAAGCAAAATCACAAAATGATCGCCAGTCCATTGGTAACTTACTTGATACTGTCAGTAGCTGTTCTTAGTTTTTCCAGGGATAGTAAGAATTTTATACCTTTTCAGTTATACTCTCTACGCCACAATGCTTTGTTTTAGATATATTGACATGTACATTTTGTATCCATATATAACAGGACAGACTTTTGTTGCTTTTTTAACATTTTAAGTAAATGCAGAATGGCATGGAAATTTATTTTTCAAGTCAACTGGTTTTTTCCACAGGTTTCAAGTTTGATATTCGCCTGTATGTAGCAGTGACATCCTATGACCCCCTGGTGATCTACTTATACGAAGAGGGCCTCACTCGGTGAGTAGGCTGCAGGGAGGAGACGCAGTCTGTGTATATGATTTGGAAGGGGGGGAGGGGGCATAAAACGGGGCTTTTACATAAAAAAAAATATTCACAATGGTGCTGCAATACGTTCCTTTGCTTTTTGGGGGGTTTTTATCACTTCATGACTGGCTGTTTTTTCAGCTTGAGTTGATGTTGTCCCTAGTCACCTGTTCCCGATTCGCATTTTCCTGATTTGCCTATTCCCAATTCATCTGTTCCTGATTTGTCTGTCACAAAATTGGTGATCCTGATTTGCCTATTCCCAATTTGCCTACATAGTTGCTGTGTGTTTGTGTGTGTGTGTGTGTGTGTGTGTGTGTGTGTGTGTGTGAGTGTGTTTCTTCATTGATTCAGTGGGGGCCCATGTTCTGTGATGATGGTGTGGACATTGGAATGGTACCAGAGAGGGAGAGAGAAAGAGGGGCTTAACAAGGGGAATGGTAGGTAGGCAAGACAAGACAGTGAGCAAACCTCTCAAGAGGACATGGAAGGTGGCAGAATGATCAAAGTGTGTATGAAATGGGAATAGGTAAATCAGACCTGCTACACTGAGTCATATACCAAAAGTGCTGTTTTCTTTGCTTGTATTTCATTGTGTGGTAACGAGGAATCCAAGTGTGACATATCAGAAATCTCGAAATCAAAAACACTTAATGTTTTGTTGTTGTTGTTTTTTTTTGTTGTTTTTTTTGGGGTGGGGGGGCGTGGGGGTTGTTTTTTTTTTTAATTTTTTTTAGTGTTTTGTGTGTGTGTGTGTGTGTTGTTTGTTTCTGTGTTGCAAGTTCAGTAGTCCTTGATTGTTTTAATGTTGTTGTTGTCTTTGGGAGTGGGAGGGGGGGGGATTTTGAACCCACAGACACTCGCTTCATAGTCAGGCATATTACTACTAGGTCACCATTCCACTTAAAGTATGTATTAGTTTTATGATATGAGATCATGTAGTTGCTGTGAGCAGGAGTTCAAGGAAGATTACCCTTATTTTCTGGATACTCATTATTTTGTGTGTCAAGGTAGTGCTAACTTTAAATTCAAAGGGAGGACTGATACCAGAAAAAGGTTTCACATTGTTCATGGTTATGCGTCACAGTCCCTCACTCACATCCTATAAAATGAATCTAAAAATATTCCTTTTTCAAGAAGTCTGCATTCCCTTTATGTATTTTATGGATGCACATCTATTTCTTCCATACATGTTTGTGTGTGTGTTTGTGTGTGTATGTGTATGTTCTTGTATACTTTGTGTTTGACTGACATATTATTGTAAAGAGCTTTGGGAGGTTTGAAAGCTCTATATAAATGCACTATTATAACCCGGAGAGCGCAATGAGCCACGATCGTGGCTTTCCCGGTGAAGTGCAATGGGCCACAATCGTGGCTCTGTCTTACATCATATGGCTATGCTCGGCAGCCTTCGTAAAACTGCCTCGTTCTGGTGTTACTGCCTCCATGCTTGTGTTTGCACAAACTTTGACTGAGTTTACAAGTCCAGATCTTCGTACTTTTTGTAAACAATGAGTGACACTGAAGTTGACAAAGCTCAGGAAATGAGTGACCTTGTCACCAGTGATGATTCGTTTTTAACAGGGATTCTGGTGAAAACGGCTTTGTTATTTTGACACTTGGGCATGCTGGCTTGCTTGTTGTTCATTCAGTTTTGTGTCTCCAGCTACAAAAACTGGGGGGTGGGTGATGGGGGTGGGGAGGGGTGGTAAAGTGGGTTAGGCATGGATCTATTGCGATTTCTTGACCAAATAAAGATAGAAAACCGGAAATTATTTTGATTTAAAGCATTCTTGCTGCTTTTGAAAGCAACATGAGCTAAAAGAAAACATTTATTTCTGTTTTTGCCTGTGATTGCATAAAGTATTGTAGATGTGTGTGTGCATGGCGTCGGTGGGTGTGTCTCAAACAAATAATACAATGCTTATAAGTTCATTGTTTCAGTTATATTCATGTCATGATTCTGCAGCCAAAACATTTTTTGTACAGTTTAATTCCAATTTTGAGATTTTGACTCTGCAAAAGATGTGAAAATACCTATAAACATTGTGGTTGACGTTCTAGGAAAACAAGTGTGCAAAATTTGTTAATTATATCCTGTGGAATATCTCAAACTACATACAAGGTACAGCCTTTTTCTTACTTTTATCTGATTCTTCATTCACTCTACTTTCCAAAAATGTATAGGTTTACCTATTTATTCTTACTGATAAGCATACAAATGCCCCAAATCAGAGCACAGGTAGCGGAGGCAAACTATCCCTTTGTTTTAAGCATGATTTCTGTATGTATGTTTTATTATATCCAGCACTTTGAGGGATAATGACAGTGCCATTTTTTGTTTCCAAAGAGACATAGCCTTTGCTCTAGGTTTTGTTAATTTAAGATAATGCATTTGCTACACAAAACTGTGTTACATTTTTTTTTAACCTTACATGAGGGAGAATATAGAAATTAATTACTTTTTTTCTTTTTTTTTCTTTTTTTTCTCTGTATTTTTGTGTTCAGGTTTGCCACTGTGAAGTATGAACGAAGCGTAAAGCACATGCGCAACCAGTGTATGCATCTGACCAACTACAGCGTGAACAAGAAGAGCAATGACTACGTCAGGTACGTCCAACACTGTGCTGGATGTTCTGACAGACTGGTGGTGTGCTTACTATACATTAGACACAGTTATGAAACAGGTTGTGTCATTTTGAAATCAAGCGAATGTGATTTGGTATGTGTGCATGACAAGCGTTACCAATGCGTGTCATGGCAGAAACATGTGTGAATTTCTACCTTTGTTGTTGAGCAGGAATGACGACCCTGATGTGGAGGACTACGGCAACAAGTGGTCCATGGGTGCCATGCTGCGCTACCTGAGGTCCATCGGGAAAGACACTGCTGGTGAGTGTTGGTCACTGACATGCTCAGCAAAGTGCACACATGCCGACCATTCCAGAATAACCGTATTTGTTACAGAAAAAAACTTTTTATTTTTTCAAATTGATGACTGTTCTAGATGTTATGGCAGCAGATCGCATGTTATGGGAAACAAATAAAATGGAGGCACATTCTTTCATGAGTGGACAAATTTGACTGTGGATGGGAAGTTGTGACTCAAACAGTGTGCACATGCGCAAAAGCCCATAACCAGCTACAGTAGAGCCAATATTATGAGAATGCACACTGAACTGAAAAGATGGCTAGCTGTCTAAGGTGAATGTGTGAGACTGAAAAATATGGAAACTGAACCATGCCATAAAAAAAAAAAATTGACACCACAAGACCTTCAGGAAAAAAATACAATGAACGGTGGCCATGCTTACAAAGACAAAAAGAAGAAAACTAGTTTTTGCACTTCCTGCAAGTGAAAATTCTTCATTGGTCATGGTTGTCATGATGATTGTCATTGTTGCATTGAATATAAAAACAAAACGACAACAACAAAAACGTGTAGACCGTGAAACTAGATACCTGCACAACAATACATTTTTAAAAGTACAGTATTTTCCTGAAAATGATTTAGAATTTCAGTTTTGTTCCTGACTTTTATGTCATTTTTTCCTGGTTAGTAAGATTTGGGGTTAGGCATGTAGGCACTGGGAGTTCTTTCTTCATTTCTAAATTCGTGGGCTACACAACTCCTATGTTCACCTGTATCTGCAAGTGGCAGTTTACATTAATTAACGTTTTACCCCTGCCATGTAGGCAGCCACACTTTGTTTTCAGGGGTTTGCATGCTGGCTGTATGTCTGTTCCCATAATCCACCAAATGTAGACATGGGATAAGGAATCTTTAACATGAGTATTTCATCTGTTGCATGGGTGTTAACCAGAAAGGCAGTTCAGCACTTACAGGTCTGCAGATCCATTGACCTGGGGTGTTGGGAAATTCTCCACTATTAATCCACCAGGCACTGATACTGGGAAAGTACTGGGGACCCTAATATTGAAAGTCCGACGCTATGACCACTTGGCTACTGCACCTGTCACACAGATTACAGACTACTTTATTATCTCATCAAGAGAGATTTGTGTGTGGTGTATGCCAAACATGCTGGTAATGACAATTGTTCCACTGAGAACATTTGACTGAGACAGTTTTATTGTGGGGGGGAAAGGTGCCTTCTGGTGGCCTGTGGAAACTCCAGGCTTGGGCTTTATTCCTTGGCTTGCTTTTTCTCTTCACTAAACTTCAACTGCTTGTCAGAATTTTTTTTTTTTTTTTTTCATTGCTTCTGTGTGGTGTGAATGTTGGAAAAAGTATACAAGTATAAAGGGAAAAAAAAAATGCAAAATAAACATCAGTGATATTACACAGCACATACATATGCATAATAATTCAGGAGTGACAGTATAAATAACACACATGCACAGACAAGCCCACGCATAATACACAGACACACCCACTGCAGACACCCCCCTACACACACACAATTTGATAAGTGCACACACAGAAAATGATAATTTTACATTAATCTATACAAATTATTCATTAAAAATTGTAAAAATCAACATTATTTACACAAGAAATAAATTAGCAACAATATCGAATTGTAAACACACTCACCACCAGCACTTGATCAAAGAAGGGGCGAATCTTGTACAATGGGTCATGTCCATCTTACCCTCTTGGAATGAAGTTGTTATTGTCATTCAAGTGAAAGAAGCCAAGAATTGAGCGAAAACGCTTGCGCTTCAGCAGACATGAGGCAAACTCAGTGTGCAGAGAAGGATTGGTCGACCAGTAGTCAGTGATTTTCGTGTTTTTTTTATTAGTCCCATGTGTATGAGTTTGGCAACAAAACATGTCATCTCGTCGATTGTCACTGGCTTCCAAGTTTGAAAAATTGAACTTGGTGTACATTGAAAAATTGAACGTGGTGTCAGTTGCCCTGTTGCTTGTTTTTGAGCATGTGTCTCCCTAGCATAGCGGTTTGTTTCTATCTTGAACAGTTTGATAAAGTCTTTGTCAACAATCAGTCGGTAGAAGTCAACAGGAGTGGGTGTGTCTGGAAAGTCAGTGAGAGTCTGAGGGTCCCAGTGAAAGGTGCAGCCAGTGGGAAGTCTGTCAGGTCTTTTACCCACTCATACAAGTACTCTTGTTCCTCATCGTCAGTATCTACAGTCATCAAGTTATCTTGTCTTGCAGTATGGCTGTCACTTGTGTCACTGTCGATTTCTGTCTCAGCGTCATAGGGGTCAGTCAGCAAAATTTTGTTGTCACTTTCAAAATCAACATCTGGTACTAACTGAATGTCATCATCATCAGAAAAATCATAGAGAATTCGTTACCAGTGTCTAGGAAGTCACGTTCAATGTCTGATCCTTCTTCTGCCACAAGTTTGACCACCTCACGCAGAGAGTACATTTGCTGCGCTGCCATCTTTGTTGTGTAAAAGTCAACTTTCGACCTGGTCAAGAAAGATCGAGAAAAAATGCCTTTTACATGATTAATGTCAAAGGAAAAGAACTCATTTTTTTCCAAAACTGGTCCCTCCAAAACGCTGTGTAGTTTCCCTTTAATTGAACACTGCTGAGTGTATGAAAAAAAATTTGGAGTTCTGTTGGATCTTACGTTTCAGCACGTCGTTCTGAGCGTCTCCAATGAGTTAAGCACACTGAGTTATGCAGTTGGTAAGGCATCTGCCTAGCAGATGTGGTGTGGCGTATATGGATTTGTCCGAATGCTGTGACACCTCCTTGAGAAAACAAATAGAGAATGCTTGTGTGTATGTATGTATGGTGTGCAGTTTTGATGATGAGGATAGAGGACGTGGTGATCAAAACCTTGCTGTCAGTGGAGCTGACTATCGCCACAGCCTGCAAAATGTTCATGCCTTTCCGCGGTAACTGCTTCGGTGAGTTGTTGATACAGCTGTCTGTACATGTTACACTGGCTTGCAGTGTCGGAGAGAAAAAAGTTCAAAGTAGCTTGTATAATCTTCAGTTTAATTACACATACTTAACCCTGACCCAACTAGTGCAGACTCCGGCAGGGGTCTGACATTCCTGCCGGAAAAAGAGAAGGCAGCGGGTTGGCGTTGTTGATAGGGCCAGGAGTAGAGGGCCCAGAGTGTCAGCGAATCGATTGCGATCGCGCCTTAATTTTAGCACGATTCCCCAATCGAGCTACATAATTATGTGACCTGGTTGGAGACATAATTTGACAACAAACAAGAACGCCAGAGAATCGACAGACAGGCAGAAAATACGAAAAAAAACCTTAGCCGTATGAAGAGCACAGGAACAGGAGTCATGATGGCTCCCGGAAAAAGAGGGCGCTAGCCAGCGGGACAAAAGAGAGGTTACCTACTTCCGGGTGGTTATCGGCCGTAGTTTCGTTTTCTCCGCATAGGCGGATAGTAGTTTGCACAGGACAGGAATGTCAGACCCCTGCCGGAGTCTGCACTAGTTGGGTCACGGTAAGTATGTTATTTAAACGTAATTTTAGATAGAAAATTTCCTTTCATTGACTGCTTCTGCATCCTTATGCCTTCCTGACCTAGTAAAGAGAGTTCATGCAACCATGGTCTGCCTTCTTCATCAGACACACACCTGTTTGAAATCCTGCATTACAGACACAAGTCCCATGGTTTCCAAAACATTTGCACACAACAGACCATGGTTTTGAAAATCTCTACCACACAATATCAGACACTTTTCCACTGATAAATTTTTCAGATCTAATCTTCAAACAATATTTTAACTATTGCTTTATCTGTCAAACCTGCAAACTATGTCATATCACGGCAACTGCTTTGTGAGTTGCTACATGTAATTAGTGATGTGGTATTATCTGTCAAACCTGCAAACTATGTCATATCACGGCAACTGCTTTGTGAGTTGCTACATGTAATTAGTGATGTGGTGTTGCCTGAAGACCACACACAAGAAGAGACCCTGCCGGCTCCTGAGTAGATATTTGCGTATTGTTTTTGAGAACTGGTTGAAGGATTTTTTACCAAACTTGACCCCAACTTTTTTTTTCATTTGTCTGTGAGCTTCCACTTTCACAGTGACTCAACTTAACAGCCAGGTTTTGATCTGTATATATGGACTTGTAATAGGATGCCAGGTTGAAGGTAGTGGTGCTGTAATCGAAAGTGTTCCAAAATGCCATTTGTCTCCACCACGAATTTGATATGTTGATGTATGTGGTGATGCTGGTCAGTGAACCGTTCTTTCTTATGCTCACATTGTTTCGTGGTTATATCATCCACATATTCTGTCTCAAATATTTTTGAAGACGAGTTGATGATCAGAAGACTTCCTGTTAATGATAGTTATGTAGATTGAGGCTCACGCCTCACAGACAGGAGCTTGTGACAATTACAGTAAAAGTTATACATTCATAAATATACTTGCATTCAAGTATGACACTCTACACATGAACATGTGTATGCACACACAGACACACAAGCAAACACCCATGTGCATGCCTACATGCAACCAGCAGAAGTTAAAGAAGCACATTGGTCTCTGAAAAACTCTTTCGTCTGTGTGTTAGCTGTGATCAGAGAGATCAAAGGCCCATAGCTGCTTCATGTTTTTTGTTGATATAAATGTCCATCATACATGATCATCACAGGAACAGGTGATGTTTATCTTGATGCCAGAGTTTACTGTTGAAAGTCAAACACTTTGGTTTTAGTTTCTCAGCTGTAACATGGAATGTGTATTTTTTGCAACAGGTTTGTTTTGCGGGGGGGTGGGGGGTGGGGGTTCACAGTGTGTTTCTGACAGATTGATAAGATATTGTCTAATGTATTTTGATGGTGCTGTTTGAGTGTTTGCATTTGATATTCCAGAACTGTACGGTTTTGACATACTTGTGGATGACACACTGAAACCCTGGGTGCTGGAAGTCAACCTGTCTCCTTCTTTGGCATGGTATGTCTGGCTGAAATGTACTTTTCTTCTTCTTCTTCTTTTTGTGCCCGGAACACATTATTTTCTCTATTTTGATCATGACGAATGATGATGGGGATGATAGTGATTTTGCTAAGGGTTTGGGGCTAGCATGACAAGGCTGTACTCATAACATTTCCCGGCGTCAGCCAGGCTGAGAGATGCAGACACCTGTAGTATTGGTCAGGTAACTTGAGCAACACTTACAAAGACACATCCATGAAAGTGGAGGACTCTCCACTGTGTGGTCCCAAATCTACCCACGCGAGTCCTTGGCACACTCAACTCTGGGTTGGTGCTGGCCTCAGACTAAACGAACCCACTTGTGTTGGGGCTCAAACCTGTGTCCTACCAGTCATGAGTCTGCGACACTAACCGCTACTATGGCAGCTGGTGGCTGAAATGTACTTACTTATATTATGGTTAGGATGGTTCTCTTCCTTTCACTCTTATAATGTGATAAGAGAGTAATTATTACTGCTAGTACTGCAATAACTTCTCTTTTTTGTGGAATATACAATTTTAGGTTCAAAATGTTTTTTTTAGCGTCATTCACTATCCAGTGTTTTACATTTTCAGAGAACAAAACATGAATAGGCAAGTTTTTGTTTTGTGCATGTATGTGTACATGTTTTTCTTGACAATTTCTCCCTTGTTTCTGAAATCTTTGTTACTAATTTGAAGGAATGATTTGTATCATGAAGTATGTTTTGTGATGCAAGCTGTCATTCATTTATTAACAAATGGAGCTATGACTATGTTTGTGCGTATGCACAGGTATATTCCTCAGACTCCACACTTTTCTCCTTTTTTTTTCTTCTTTTTTTCTCTCTCTCTTTTTTACGCCCATTTTTGTGCTGAAATTGGAGACTGTTAATGAGACCAAGAAGCAATAAAATGTCCAAGTGCACAAACATTTCACAAGTATTTCCAAATGCAAATGCCTTCAAAAATTTTATTTTTAAAGAAAAACCCAATCTTCTGCTATAGTTCAGATTTTCACATGCCTAAATCTTTGTGTGCTGTATTTGTGTTCTTCTCCAACTTGTCTAATGTTTTCATCTCATACCATGTGTTAAATGAAAGTACAACTACTGTTACTATTCATCATGCATATTATCATGCACATATATCCCAATATGTGTGCCCAGTATTCGCTGTGACCTTTGTACACTTGGCAACAGAGACATATTCTGTTCTATTCTATTTTGTTCTGTTGTATTCTGTTCTATTCTACTCCTATTCTGTTCTGTTCTGTTTTTTTCACTGTCTGTTCCATTTTTTTTCTGGTGTGTTCATTTCTATTCTGTGTCACCAGTAACTTTTTTTTTACTAACTGCATAACATTTGCACACAGATGTAACTGCTGTTTGAATCAGTTCAGAAAAGGTGTGATGGTTGTTGGTTACAGTGACAGCCCCCTTGATTTGAAGATCAAAGGAAACTTGCTGTGTGACCTGTTCAGTCTGACTGGTGAGTTCCTGGGAGATGATAATGATTAATAATGATCATCACATGTTGTTCTTTTTGGCACAAACTCCCCATGATGTAAGCGTTTCCCGTGAACCAAGTCACATACTGGATCACATAATGGCATAGATCATAATGTTAAAACATGCCAGAGAAAAAAAAACACCTCCATTTACCAAAACAGTAATAATACAGAATGCAAATATGAACCGTTTTTGTTCCATTTTTCAAAACGTAAGTTATGTACACACACAGAGAGAGAAAGAGAGAGAGAGAACATGTATGCGCACATTGGATCACAGTGGCATGCAAATTAAGTTATGTATTACACACACACACACACACACACACACACACACACACAGAACTTGCATACAAACACTGGATCACATTATGACATACAACATAACATTAAACATGCTAGAGAAAAAAATCTACATCCACCAAAAGAGTAATAATACAGCCTGCTAATTTGAATCTTGTTCTTTTCTTTTCTTTTTTTTTTTTCTTGGTTTGTTTTCAAAGCGCAAGTTATGTGTTACACACACACACACACACACACACACACACAGAGAACATGTATGCACACACATCCTTCTGTATAAAATGGTTGTTGTTGATCTTGTGGACGACAGTGTCTGATGCTGTGTCAGTTTGTACGCACTAACTGTCCGTGATTGTCCACTGTCAGGCATTGTGTGCCACGACCCAACAGCACGATCCATGCAGCATCAGAATCGTCGCAACCAGGACTTTATCAAGATGACTGCGCGGGCCAAGGTAGCTGTTCCTTTCACACTTTGTAGATTTTCTTCTGTTTTTTTTTATAATTTTTTTTTTATTACAGTTAGCTCTACATACACTTTGTCTTTTGTATAGTCTGTTTGGTGTTTGGTTTCATTTTTTATTTTCGCATTTGGTTTCATATTTTATTTTCGCATAAAACATTAGCCGGTTTAGTTTTTGTCTGAAGGTATCTTTTCATGGGAGGCATCATGATGGAATCAGTAAGGCTTTGATCTTGTGATCCGGTGGTCAGGGTTGAATCCCCAGTTTCAGCACGGTATTGTGTCCTTTGGAAAATCAGTTTACTCTGGTTTTCCTCACTTGACCCAGGTGTGAATGGGTACCTGACTTGGCTGGAAGGAGAGGATTGGGCTCTGTCTTCCTTTGCTGAGCTACAACACGGTGGACATCAATTCATTGCCCTTTTGGCCATAAAAGGCGATAGGACATTTAAACTTTAACCATATGTTTTCATGAACTTGGACATATTTGAATTGATAAACATGACCATTCACAGACATGACCATTCACGGAAGTGACCATTAATTAAATGGATAAGAGGCAATGGCATTTCTAGGCATGACCATTTGTAGACATGACCATTCTTAGATGTGACCGTTTATAGACATGACCGTTTTTAGATATGATCATTATTTGAATGGATGAGGGACGATGCGAAAGTAGACTTTCTCACATGGCTGTGTAGTGTTTGCAGTGTCACTTTCGGCTTGTAGTGTACTTGATCTCTTGTGGCTCTTTGCTTTTTGCTTTGTCTCTCTCTGTCGTTGTTACACATATGCCTTTGTATTCTTGAAGAACATTTTTTACATGGAGTGGGTTGCAGAAGAAAAAGAAGATTGGGTTAAAGTTGAGATAAGCGAGATCATGTAAATTCATATTTGTCCAACTCTGATTTGTTATATTCACTTATTACACATGCACACAGAATCATGCATACAAGTATATGTGCTCGCGCGCGCACACTCACACACACACACACACACACACACACTCTCTCTCTCACTCACTCACTCACTCACACACACACACACATCTTTTTTTCTTTATCTTCCATCTCCTATCCCTTCCCTAATTCTTCCACTGCCCCTGTTTCCCCCACCCTTCCCACCCCCTTTTTCAGGTTTCCCAATGCCTTTTCCTCCTGATTGAATAAGGAATCAGAAAGCATAAGAAATACACATGTTTACATTATGAATTTAGCAGCAGAATTTTATCTTTCTGTCTCATGATTGTAATCGTGTCAGTGCAACATTGTCTCGTGCAGTAGTTTTTATCATTGCCATTTTTGACTCATTTGTGTAAACAAAGTGAGTCTATGTTTTAACCCGGTGTTCGGTCTGTGTGTCTGTGGTAAACTTTAACATTGACATTTTCTCTGCAAATACTTTGTCAGTTTACATCAAATTTGGCATAAAGATAGGAAAAATTCAGTTCTTTCCAGTCATCTTGTTTAAACCAATATTGCAGCTCTGGGATGGGCACAAAAAAATAAAAAATGAAGCTTAATTATATGCAAACTGCATTTACTGTTATATTTATATTTTTTGTATTCTCTAAACGTGGCCCTTTGATCTGATATTCTGACACAACAACAAGAGCAGTCATTATTATCATTTTTTGTTCAAACAGGAACTTCTTTTGCTAAGCATGGAAGTTTTATTTATTTTGCAAACGTTTTGGTGCAGATAGTAAAAAAGGGAAATTACTCTGTAATTAATGCTAGGGGACTTTATTTGCTTTAAACTGATCTTTCTGATCTTAAACATTACATTTTGAAATTATACTCAATACATAAAAAGCTTGGATTTTTTTTTTTTTTTAAGTGTATCACAAGTGAGTCTTGAAGGCCTTGCCTCTCTTGTTCCTGGATTGTGTATTGTTGAGTAAACATTATATGCATGTTCTGTGAATGCCTTGTCTATATTCAAGCAGCTGTCTCACAGCTTGGCAGAATTAATCAACAGCAGACTTTGGATATTGTCCTGTGGACTGTAAGGCGCTGTCATAATAAGCCATTAGCTGACTTTCTGCTCTGACCATTGTGTGTGTGGGCTGTCCCTTGCTGCCTCTGTCCTAGTTATGAACTGCATGCTGTCTGTTTCTCCCTTCAGACTGCTTTCACCAGGTCAGGACATGCCAAGCCGGTGAGCTTCCTTTGCTTTTGTATTGCTTGTCATTGATTATAACTTGAGGGACTCTTGTGGTATTCTCTGTATCGCTGTCAGTGTCTGCTTCATGGTGTTCTGTGTCTTTGTTGATTGTGTGTGTTTTTGTGTGTTACTCTCACTGACTTCTCAGATGCTGTATTTTTATGTGTAACATTGCTTGTGTGCGCTTTGTGATATTCTCTGTGTCACTGTTAGTGTGGGGCTTTTTTTGTGTGCTTCTCTCAGCATCTTGTCAAATTCTCGTTATCTCTGTTATTGTGTGCTTTTTCGTGGGTTTGTGCAGTGGCTTCGAAGACTTACTCACACAGTCATGTTTGCATGCTTTGCTGTCGACTTCCAGTGTTTGTACATTTACCTTTTGTGTAGACAGACCAGTATTCTTTTAAATCTATATCATTTCAGTTTGCTGTGTCTGTGAGTGCATATGCACTGTAAATTTTGTGTCTTGCTGTGCTTGGTTTTGTAAGATAGTCTAATCTTGATCATTAAAAGTGGTTGACAGAGAGTGACAGACAGACAGACAGACAGACATACATACATACATACATTGTTGTGTGTGTGATCTCCCAGGTCAACATATGTGCAGACCTGCTAGTGCCTGAACCCCCTTCGTGTGTAAACGCAAGCAGAAGATCACATATGCACGTTAAAGATCCTGTAACCCATGTCAGCGTTCAGTGGGTTATGGAAACAGGAACATACCCAGCATGCACACCCCCGAAAACGGAGTATGGCTGCCTACATGGCGGGGTAAAAATGGTCATACACGTAAAAGCCCACTCGTGTGCATACGAGTGAACGCAGAAGAAGAAGAAGTTGTGTGTGTGTTCTTTTAAAACTACACCTTTGATCCCTTGACTGCTGCTGACAAGTATACTCATCAGGAAAGGGCTGTCACCTCACTTAGAGAAGACTGAGCCTACAGGTCAGTTTGGCAGTCAGCGTTCTTTCTTCGGGACTGCTGCTTCTTTCGATCAGCAAACATTAGTTACACCATTGAAAATTACACAAAAAGATAGTTACTGCTCTTTAAACTACTAATGGCCACAGTGATCCCATTACAGCGAGTTTCAGCATTCAAGGGGTTAGGAACCCTTTGCTGTGCTGAAATTTGGTTGACGTCTGAAGGTTTAGCTGTGACATAATAACAGTCGACTGTTACCTGCATTGGTATGGCAGCGGTGTTGTGAGTAAAATTATTATGTCAGTCTGTTATTTGCTGCCTCAGCCAGGATGTGTTTGTGTTGCTCTCATTGTCATGTAGACAAATCTATGAAAGAAATCTATGAAAGCACATACTTCTGTTCACTTAAAACAGTAGGTGTTTCCTTTTTGTGACCTTATTGCTTACAGTTTGGTATTTACTCCAGGTTCAACCAGTTTACATTTGTAAAGATATTCTTATACCATGTGATCATGGTTTCAGATCACCTGATGCCATTTTTACTCTCATACATTTACTTTTTTAAAGACAGGTATTATAAAACAAAACAGAACATTTTTCACAATTCTGAGAATCAAATGAAGCTTTTTTTCTTCTTTTCTTTAAATATATAAAAATTTAAAAATAAGAAAGAAAAATGAAAACAGTTACCAGTTGACTGGTTTCCACAATAGGAATTGAAACATTTGCAGCTTTTGTGATGGGTGATGACGGTGGTGTTTTCGTTGTTGTTTTATCTTGTGTGTGTGTTTGTGTGTGTGTGATGTAATCTGCTTTCTGATGTAGGAGGGAGAGAAGGGGCAGTGGGGATGTGGTGTTTCTCATCAAGAAATTTGAAACAAGGAATCTGAAGGAAACTTGAATGCAGAATGGTTTCTGCATAACAGGCTTTGGAGATATCTCAGCTCAAGAAGTAGCTATTTAAAGTTGTGTATGTAGTATGGTTGAGCTGATCAGTTTCTTGTTCAAACACAGAACGTTTCTTGTAAGAAAGTACACCTCAAAGTCCGATTTTGTGAACTGGTGTGTGAGTGTGTGTGTATGTGTGTGTGTTTCTTGTTCAAACATAGAGACGCTTCTCGTAAGAAAAAAAATACACCTCAAAGTCAAGTCAAATTTTGTAAAGTGCCAGTAGCTTGTCACTGACTCTGATACGTTCGTGTTCATCCACGGCCTGTCAACATGTTGTGCAGAAGGCTCGGCCTCAGTCGGCTACCTGTTCGAGCAAGTCGAGTTCCACAACCACCCAGGGGGTCAAGACGGGGATGGCGGGACTGAACAGTGAGGAGATCAAGATCCTGCGCCGCGTCAGGGAGGAGGAGCAGAGGAAGGGGGGCTGGATCCGGATCTTCCCTGGCCCTGACACATGGGACGTGCATGGGTAAAGTCAAGTCAGATTGATTGATCTACATGGAAATTTGTCTGTGCAAATCACAGACTCGTTATATATCAATCAGTCAAATCAAAAATGCTTTATTCTTGATCCACATGGAGATTCATTTGTGCAATCACAGGCCCATTATATATGTATATCAATCAAATGAAAAAGGCTTTATTCTTAATCCACATGGAGATTCGTTTGTGCAATCATAGGCTTGTTATATATGTGTATCAATCAAATCAGAAATGCTTTATTATTTATCCACATGGAAATTTGTTTGCTCAGTCACAGATATATATATATATATATATATATATATATATATATATATATATATATATATATAAACACATGTAATATGATCTGGCACACTATAAGAATATATCAAAGCTAGTCAAATAAAACCAAAAAAAAAAAAACCACAATCATTGTTGATAGGCTAAAACTACTCTCAGACACACTCACACACACACTCACTCACACACTCACTCACTCACTCACACATTCACACACACACATTCTTTTTTTTCTTTTTTTTTTCTTTTTTTGGACACGCGCACACACACACACACACACACACACACACACACACACACCTACTCTTTTTTTATTTCTTTTTTTGTGCTGAAGCAGCATCTCTCTACAAATTGTTCACACATATGGATGCACACTTACATAGTTACACACATTTAGGCAGTGATTATGATTGATTTACCAACCTATTCAGTAGTGTTGGTCCTCTTAATCCATAAGAGTGTTTTGTTGTTGTTTCAGACCATTTCTTCAGTTCGGCACATCGCACAATCTGATGCTGCATCAGCGACTGTACCCTGAAAGGCAAGTACTTTTTTCTCTTTTTTTTCTTTTTTTTTTTTTTTGTAATGAGTTGCATTTGTTATCCCATTCAACCACAGGGAGTTCACAGCCTCGACAGGCTACCCTGTCTTATGGATGCAGAGAAAATATTCTAAAACTGACTGCTTTTTCATCTATGGACAAAGTCGGAAATTCTGTAAAAGTTAGTTCCATTTGTTTGCGGTTTGTGCGTATGTAGGAATGTGGAAACCGTTTTAATGAAACAGCCTTCAACACCCAAGCAGTGCTCAGGTACCGGTGTTCTGTGAGTTCATGAGTGTCATGAAAAAACTTCAGGAACAAACAATTGACTTTTGTGTGTGTGCATTATTGATGTTGTATTGTTATAATCAATTTTGAGTTTTGTGGAGTTACTTTTGTTTGTGAGTGTCATGAAAGATTTCAACAACACTCTACTTTTCTTGTGTGTGGGCGTCATATTGATATTGTATGATTATTATTATTATTATTATTATTACTGTTTTTGTTGATTTTTATTTCTAGTTGTTATTGTCATTGTTAGGTTGATCTGTGTCAGTTTGTTTTCCTGTGCACGGATCTTGTTTCACATTGCGATACTCGTTTTTTTTTCCCCCCAGTGATTGAAAATGAAATAAGTCACAGCCCAGAACATACATGCTTGCGCATGCACACACACATACAAGCACTCATGCTTCTGTCTTACAGAAATACTTGACACACACACGCATCCATACCTACAAGCATGGAGGGCAAAAACTAAAACGCTGTATGTGAGATAATTATGCGTATCAAAAGCATTGTACTGTGATATCAGTGACAGTGTTTTCTGTGTCCTGTATGTCCAGGCACAAACCGGTGGCCATCCGATCCATTGGAAGTGGTTCCTTCTCTGCAGCCACAAGGTCAAAGTGAGTGATGATTGGGCATTTGCAGGCCACTGTAGTGCGTAAGCCATGCATGCCAACTCGTGAAAATTCCCTGTTTTATTAAAGGGGGCACACACACACACACGCACGCGCGCGCGCACACACACACACAGACACACACACACTCTTACTCTCACATTCTGTTTCTATGTCTCTGTCTCTGTCTCTAGTCGCGCTCTCTCTCTCTCTCTCTCTCTCTCTCTCCTCTCTCTCTCTCTCATTCTCTCTCTTTAAATGAAAATACCAATATTAAAAGCTGATAGACCATGCCTAAAGTCTGAATCCTTGAATACACAGTGTTTCAAGTTCTGAGTTCAGGCATAGAAAGTAAGGATAATTTCAGCTGGTTCCATTCATTTGAAATTATATTCCAACCTGAAAAAATATGTTATTTCGAACAAATGGCATTGTACAATACTTGCATAATTTAGACTAAGAACTCTTGGCTTTAATGCCAACAAAAAATGGTGTATAAGATAAGATAAGATAAGAATAACTTTATTATCTCCAACTGGAGAAATTTGGTCAGGTGCATTATCACAACATAGACAAGTAAACAACATGGGGACCATAACTGTAAAAGCCAACAACAGCCCCAACAAATATTACGAAGATACAAATGTAAAAAATATCACATACATCGTTTCATACATACATCCACACACTGCAGGTAATAACTAGTATTCTTAATGTAAAAACAGAAAGAATTAAGAAACATTATTTGAATATAATTATAAACATAGCCTACTATACTGCACATTGATTATAATAGACAGATAAGATAAGAATAAAGATGAATTGCGGAAAACCACAACCAGATAATTAGCACACACCCGCACCGCACCCCCCCGCCCACCCCCACCCCCACCCCACACACGCGGATAACTTGATTAAACAAGAGTAATAAACATATGTTCTCAAATAAAAGCATTTCACATATTCGCTTTTAAAAACATTGCAATTAATTATTACATCGTAATTATTAAACAGAAATATATTTAGAATATGGACGTTAGCATTAGACATATTCATTGTACATTCATCCTGCATATTGCACATTATTCTTCCTACATATTGCACATTCATTATAACCAATTGTCACGTTTTAAGCTCAGTAAACACACACACACACACACACACACACACACACACACACACACACACCCCACAACTAGAACAAGGTACAGCCTATCATGCACGGACTTTCACACGTCTCACATGAGAGTGCGCGCTCGCACACACACACACACACAGTTCTCAAGAATTTAAAAGGTGGATTGAACGTGGAATAAAAGTCTTCAGAGCTCTGGATTTCAACTTAAAAGTTCTGTAGCGTCGTCCTGATGGCAATAGCTCATAATACTTTGCTAAAATATGGGTGTCGTCAGTTGCTATCTGCCTGCTTTTTTTAACCACTCGACTTTCATACAGCTCTTGCATACTAGCTTGTTTCACTCCCACAATTTTACTGCATACACTCATGACATCGTTCAAAACACGCTTACTCCTCATTCCCAAACTTCCATACCAGCACATAAATGAAACTGTAAGCACAGACTCGATACAACATCGATAATAATTTTGAAGAATATTTGAATTTATACCAACATTTCTAAGCTTCTGTAAACAAAAAATTCTAGATTGACATTTCTTATGAATGGAATCAACATTTCTGTCAAAAGTCAGCTTATTGTCTAAGATGGTCCCTAAATATCTATATTCATTGACCCTCTCCACTGTTTGACCATCAATAACAAGGTCAGCTACAGGCAAGGGGTCTTTCCGAAAATCTGTTAACATTTCTTTTGTTTTCAATACGTTGAGATCCAGATAGTTTTTCTCACACCAGGAACAGAACTTTTTAATTTCACTGAAATAAATAGCATCAGAGTTGGACAGATCTTCAATTGCTGAATCATCAGAATATTTTATGACAGGAGTTTCCTCCGTGCCTCTGCAGTCATTTGTGTACAGTGTAAAAAGAACAGGGGACAGCACTGTACCTTGGGGTGCACATACGTCCACAGGTTGATGATGAAATTACATTTATGTTTGATTGTAAAGTGTACAGTGATTTCAGAAATAAATGTGTGATTTAAAAAAACAACAACAACAAAAATTTGCAAAAAGAAAAGATCTCTTTAGCAGCTTAACATCAGAAGGTCATGCGGTGATGACCATTGTTGGCATCTGTTTTATTGATAGATGAGTGAACAGTTATTGTGTGTTGGGTGGCCTGTTGTTTGCTACCATTTCTCTTCTTTGTGTTCACCATATTCATTCATTTATTCTGATGTTTTGTTACGCAATGAAAATGTGTTTACGCATTCAGCCATGGTAGAAGGGACTCATGGCCAATGACATTATAATGTCAAAGCGTCTCTCTCTCTCTCTCTCTGTCTCTGTCTGTCTGTCTGTCTGTCTGTCTCTTCAAATGAAAATCCCATGATTAAAACTTGACACTGCTTCACAAGTCAGAAGGACTTACTGGAAGGAGCAGAATATCTATGCTCTCTCTCTCTCTCTCTCTCTCTCTGTATATATATATATGTGTGTGTGTGTGTGTGTGTGCATATTTATTTATTTGAAGAGGGAAAAAATGCATTTAACCATTATTTAACTTAATTAACTCAGTTGACCATTATTTTGCCTAATTCTTTCAGAAATGGCTATCTGCAAGTGATGGGGACAGGACGGAGACTGAATACAGATGTAAGTTTTCATTTATTTTGTTATTTATTCATGTACAAACATATATATAGAGATATCTATATGTATTGTTATACATATAGATGTATAAAGTTATCATAACTCATTCAAATATTTTTATATTTGTAGCCAGTCATACATTATTTGTTCATCCTTTCATTCATATAATGAAGTCGTGTTTGATTTTTAATGGCTTTGTTTATGTACATACCTATCTACTTTGAAGACCAAGATAATGACATGTTGATATTTAACTCATTCTTCCCCCAATTGCAATGTTTTTAAAAAGGGAATATGTGAAATGCTTTTATTTGAGAACATATGTTTATTACTCTTGTTTAATCAAGTAATCCGCGTGGGGGGGGGGGGGTGCAGGTGTGTGCTGATTATCTGGTTGTGGTTTTCCGCAATTCATCTTTATTCTTATCTTATCTGTCTATTATAATCAATGTGCAGTATAGTAGGCTATGTTTATAATTATATTCAAATAATGTTTCCTAATTCTTTCTGTTTTTACATTAAGAATACTAGTTATTACCTGCAGTGTGTGGATGCATGTATGAAATGATGTATGTGATATTTTTTACATTTGTATCTTCATAATATTCGTAAAAGCTGTTGTTGACTTTTACAGTTATGGTCCCCATGTTGTTTACTTGTCTATGTTGTGATAATGCACCTGACCAAATTTCTCCAGTTGGAGATAATAAAGTTATTCTTATCTTATCCTCTTATCTCATCTCGTCTTATCTTATCTTATCTTAGCCACTTGCCTGTTACCACTCCCCGGGACCAGCACTACTTGAGATCAATGCAGTGAACGAAGCAAAACAAAACAAAACAAAACAAATTTCTATTTCACGAGGGTAGTGGAGTAAGCACAGCTGTTTTTGTTTTTTTTACATCCAGCCCTCAAGGGCAAAAACAAAAGAAAAGCAAAGGAAAAAATAAAGAAGAAAAAAAAAGACATGGCAAAACACACACACAAACACACACACACACACACACACACACACAACACACACACATGAAAATAAAACGTATAAATGAAAGTATGTACATAATTTAACTAAGTATGATACAACGACACATATTATCAGTGAAAAGATCAAATCATTATAAAATAAAATGATAATTAGATTTTTTTAAAAAAAAAAGAAGAAGATGAAAAAGAAAATGATAACAGGGAGAAGGAGAGACCGAGTGACAGACACCGATAGTTGGAACATGGGAAGTGAATTCATAGCAAATATCATATTCTATAAATTAACAAACAGTGAGGCCAGGAGATGAAATGATTAACAAATAGTAAAGAGTGGTAACTCTCTGGATTGAGAAGGTACACAACTTGAAGTCAGTGCTGCTTACGCTACCGATTCAGCTAGCACACAGGTAAATAAAAGGTACATTGGATCTTCTTCTTCTTCTTCTTCTGCGTTCACTCGTATGCAAACGAGTGGGCTTTTACGTGTATGACCGTTTTTACCCCGCCATGTAGGCAGCCATACTCCGTTTTCGGGGGTGTGCATGCTGGGTATGTTCTTGTTTCCATAACCCACCGAACGCTGACATGGATTACAGGATCTTTAACATTCGTATCTGATCTTCTGTTTGCATATACACACGAAGGGGGTTCAGGCACTAGCAGGTCTGCACATATGTTGACCTGGGAGATCGTAAAAATCTCCACCCTTTACCCACCAGGCGCCGTCACCGTGATTCAAACCTGGGACCCTCAGATTGACAGTCCAACGCTTTAACCACTCGGCTATTGCGCCCGTCGGTACATTGGAACAAACCCAGACACTTTTTTGAGGAAGCCTGATTGCCCGAACAAGTTAGATATTCCTGTGTCCAGCTGGAAGATATGACTGCATTCAACAATAGAGAACTGATCAATCAAGAGAAGGATAGAAATGCGAGGGGGAAAAAAAAAATTAGCTGCTTAGATGCACAGGTTGCAGGAATGAAAACTGACTGTCCGGAAAAGAAGGTGTTGCATAGGCATGCGGAAGGGAGGTAATATACTAAGGGATGTCACTATCTGCAGCTACGTTCAGTTTCTCTGCCAGAGCGGAATGCTATTTTATGCAAAACAGGAATCAGACCCCGTCTGCAGTGTGCACCAGTGGTTCACGATAAAAATTGTTGTTAACCATAATTTTAGGATTTTTTTTTTCTCCTTTTGCAGTGTTTGTTCCTCTCAAAGGCATTGGTTTCTGTGTTGGAACAGAAGACGGTGGAGTCCTACACTCTGGCCATGAACAGATCCATGCAGTATGAACGTAAGCTGGGCACCAGGACGTCCAAACGTCGAAGGAAATTCTCTCGACAGAAAGGTAAGTTGCACGTCACAACAGGAGTGTTTGTAGTTTTCTTCACTTCAGTATACTTCTTCCTTCATCTTCGTCCATGGGCTGCATCTCCCATGTTCACTTGCATGTATACACGAGTGTGCTTTTATATGAATGGCCGTTTTCACCCCAGCCATGTAGGCAGTCATTCTCCATTGTCGGGGAGAGGGGCTGGGGTGGGGGGTGCAAGCTGGGAATATTCTCGTTTCTATAGCTGCTGAATGCTTACATGAAATACAGGGTTTTAAATGTGCAAATTTGATCTTTCGCTGGTGTATATACACACAATAGGGGTACAGGCAGTCTGAATACCTACTGACCTAGGAGACTGGAAAAACCTCCACCCTCTACCCACCAGGCACCATGACCAGGATTTGAACCCAGGACCCTCAGATTAAAGTCTCATGTTTAAATCACTCGGCTGTTGTGCCCATCACTTCAACATACTGATAACATGATAACATATGAATGCATGGGTGGGAGTGTCTTCATTTTACACAGATTTTATATTTGGCTTATTGAATTTTTTTTGGTTTCAACTTTGTTTCAGTATTAAGACACAAACTTGAGTTAAACAGCCCCTGGACCAAGGCCATAAACTTTTCAGTATTACAAAAATCAGTCACTCCCACCCGTGTGAATGGCTGGATTGCAACAGTGGAGGAGACCGGAAGGTCAAAATTGAAAACACGTGGTTCACAAAAAGTTATGGAGCACATGGCAGCTGGCACAGTTTTCTTCTTGGTGGCACGGTGACATGATGCTGACTTGATTTTCCACAGACAGCAGTGTATGAAGCCAGAGTAATGAGCACCCTGACCTAATTTTCCACAGACAGCAGTGCATGAAGCCAACGTAATGAGCACCCTGACTCAATTTTCCACAGACAGCAGTGTATGAAGCCAGCGTAATGAGCACCCTGACTCAATTTTCCACAGACAGCAGTGTATGAAGCCAGCGTAATGAGCACCCTGACTCAATTTTCCACAGACAGCAGTGTATGAAGCCAACGTAATGAGCACCACTCATAACTAGAGGTTTCTTGTTGAGAATGAGAAACCACAGCTTATAAACCACTGAAGAATTGTACATTTTTGGGCTGAAACATTGATTTTTCAAACACATTTTCCAGTCTGTTTGTGGTGGACATGTGCCTGAAACAGCTGTGTGTGTGTGTGTGTTCAGTGAGTGGCCAGTGGTGGACTGTGAGCAGTTGATGTAATTGGAATCATCCCTGGTTTTTGTGGTCTGTTTTTTAACATTTGATAAAAACATACCTGCTTTCATGAAGTCATCCTTAACTTTTTTATGAAATTTTTAATAGAGTACACCCTTGTGGAAGCAGCATTGGTCTTTTTCTTTGTGGTCCTCACGCATTACTGGGTTGCTTGGGTTCAGAGGGGGCTGTGTGCAGCAGTGTTAATTTCTCAGAGTTGCTGTGTGCGTCTCTCTAGAGACTGGGAGGTGGCTTCATTGTAGCAAACTTGCTCTTCAATTCCAGACATCCGTGGGCGACTGGTGCAGGGAATGGGTGATGATCTGGAGGATGGCGAAGGTGAAGAAGATTATCAGGTACATAATCATAATAGTAATAGTTATGATAATAATAATAATAATAATAATGTATTTATATAGCACTGGATCTTGTACAGAGACAAATCAAAGCACTCACACACCAGTCATTCACATGCAAGCACAGTTCTGATTTAGATGAATGAAAGATAAAACTTTCAAATACAACTTGATAGAAGATTGAAGAATGATAGAGAAACATGTAACTTGTACGTAGAATGATAGAGAAACTTAAGACCAGAAAGAGGAAGATGGGGTAGGGGAGGCTGCTGTTTTGGAATGAGGCAGTTTTTAAAGCCAGACTTGAAAGAGCTGAGTGCAGAGATTTGACAAAGCGAAAGAGGGAGTTCCTCCAAAGTGTAAGGTCCAGAGACAGAAAAAAAGCGGCAGACAGCTGTGAAGTGTTTGAATCTGGGAATGCAGAAACAGAGTGGATCTGAAGCTGATTGAAGGCAGCAAGACTGATGACAGGACAGCCACTTTCTGAAAGTCAGTGCTATCAATTCACAGGTTATTATTACTTGTGTTGTCACTCAGTTTGATACTTAGCACCCCAGTGGTGCGCTTGGTGCCCATAACGTAGGTGGATTGGTGGCTTTTGTGGTAATTCATCTAACCAGGAAGCAAGTGTTCACGGTGACAGGTTTGAGTCCTGTGTGCGTAGGGATTTTTACTCCCCCTTCCCTGCTAGATCTCGAGGTGGGGTCTGGGTGCTAGTCTTTAGGATGAGACAACAAACCTAAGGTTTCATGAACAGGATGCACTTTGCACACATAAAAGAACCAAGGGCAGCAAAGGAGTTGTTCATGACAAATTTTGATGGGAAATGTCCCATATGGATAGAAAAACAATTACACTTGCAGACAGAGAAAAAAAAAGAAGGAAAAAATGATGTTGCACTGCTTTTGCCATGGTACATACTTGAAAGAAAGAAAGAAAACTTGCATCAAATATTACTTTTATAACGATAGTAAAGAATGACAGCAATGTCCAGATTTTATCCCATCACTTTCAGCTCCCAATCAAGTAAAGACAGAAAGAAGTGCTCCAAAGGAAATGCTGCGGGGAAAAAGATCCCATTTTCTGGGTGGGATCAGATATGTATACTGCTGTCTGGTTTATGTTTTTCATTATTACTTCTTTACCTTCCATTCAAAAAAGATATAAAGAGAAAAGAGAAGGATAGAAAAAAAGCTTAAAAGTACTTTCTTTTGCATTCATTGGCTGCAAACTCCCATGCTCACTTTCACGTATGAGTGGGCCTTCACTTCTTCTTCTTCTTTTTCTGCGTTCGTGGGCTTCAACTCCCACGTTCACTCGTATATACGCGAGTGGGCTTTTTACGTGTATGACCGTTTTTACCCCGCCATGTAGGCAGCCATACTCCACTTTTGGGGTTGTGCATGCTGGGTATGTTCTTGTTTCCATAACCCACCGAACGCTGACATGGATTACAGGATCTTTAACGTGCGTATTTGATCTTATGCTTGTGTATACACACAAAGGGGGTTCAGGCACTGGCAGGTCTGCACATATGTTGACCTGGGAGATCGTAAAAATCTCCACCCTTTACCCACCAGGCGCCATCACCGTGATTCGAACCCAGGACCCTCAGATTGAAAGTCCAACGCTTTAACCATTCGGCTATGGCGAGTGGGCCTTCACATGTAAGACTGTTTTTACCCTGCCATGTGGGCAGCCACATTCCATTTCCAGGGGTGGGCATGCTGGATATGTTCTCTTTACAAAACCCACTGATTGCTGACATGGATTGTAGGATATTTAACATGCATATTTGATCTTATGCATGCATATACGCATGAAGAGGATTCAAGCACTTAACAGTTTTGCACATCAGTGAGATCAGAAAAATCTCCACCGTCTGCCTGCCAGGTGGGATTTGAATCCAGGACCCTCTGAAATTCCCAGCTCTCTAACCATTCGGCTGTACTGCACACAAGTCAAACTTTTGTATGCCTGTTATCATATATGATTGAGTGATTTATGTGTAACTTTGCTATTATATGCTCAAGTCTGTCTGTTTGTTTTTTAATTCTCTATTTTTTAATTCTCTGTCAAAAATTGTCAGAATAAAGCATGTAGAGGGCAAAGAACTTCAACTGATGTTTGTGCCTGCAACCAGGTGGTCATCAAAGAACATAAACTGATGTCTGTGTCTGCAAGGAGTTAAGCAGCAAAGAAGTGGAACTGATGTTTCTTCCTGCAAGGTGGTGTACAGCAAAGAAGTTAAACTTGATGTGTCTTCCCCCACACAGCAGGTAGACGGGAGGGGCAAGCACTACGAACAGGGAGGAGGAGACCGGAGACCCAGCCTCAGGGCAGGGGACAAAACTGTACGGGAGGTCAGGGTGGAGGCCTCTCACCCCCTCCCTCCATCCCTGACTCAAAACCCTGCGGCTGCCGCCTCCGCCCAGCTACTGCCGCCACCAGCACCCACTCCTCTGCCGAAGTACAATGTTGTGGAAGTGTTGATGAAGGGTGGGATGATGACAAAGGTGCAGGCACGGTCAGCCTTCGCCATGTACCTGCGACGGGTGAAGGAGAGGATGATGGCGGATGGGGGTGCCTCCATGGGGCAGGAAGAGGTGGACACCCTGAACGAACAGATGGTGGGTGTAATGGGTTGGGTGGGTAGGTGGTAGTGGGGGATAGGGGGTGGGGGGTGAGTTGAGAGTGTTGCAAGGGGTGCGTAGGGTGGGGCCACAGTGGGGCAGGAAGAGGTGGACACCCTGAACAAACAGATGGTGGGTTGGATGGGTGGTGGTGGGGGATGGGGTCTTGGGGGCAAGTTGAGGGGTGTTGTAAAAGGTGTGTGTGGTGGAGTGATGGGTGGGGAAGGTGTACGGTGAATGTGAGAATGAGTGTGTGTGTAGAGTGGTGCGAGTGTGTAGGGTGCATACAGGCGTGTGTGTAGGGTGGGTGGGTGTGAGTTTGTGTATGTGTGTGTAAGGTGGATGGGTGTGAGTTTGTGTATATGTGTGTAAGGTGGATGGGTGTGAGTTTGTGTATGTGTTTGTAAAGTGGATGGGTGTGAGTTCGTGTATGTGCGTGTGAAGTGGATGGGTGTCAGTTTGCATGTGTGTGTATGGTAGATGGTTGTGTTTGTGTGTGCTGTGCACAAAGGTGCCAAGTTGTGCGAGGTTGGATGGGCATATGCTTGCATGTTAGCTGTAAGTGTTTGTGCATGCTTGTGTGTGAGTGTTTGTGTGTGTGTACGCACGCTTTCTTGTGCGTATGTGTGAGTTGTAAGTTTGTTTGTACTCTAAAGCAGTGATGGAACATTTGTGTATTATTTATTGTATCCTCCCCAATCTGAAAGGGTCAGAAGAACTGAGTGTCTTTCACTGTTTGAATATCTGTGTGTGTGTGTGTCCAACAGTGAGGAGGGGGAGGATGTTTATAAAGGAACAGATCTGTCCATCTGGCCTTGTCATTTAAGTATTGTTTGTCACTGGATCAGTCTAGATGCTGTGATTTCCGGTGGAGGAATAGATAAGCAAGCAGTCATGTGAGTGAATAAATGAACAGAAATATCTTCTTTCGTTTTTTTAAACGTATGAGATGATATAATCATCAAATATCTGCTTTAAGCTTGTGCATCGTGGCTGTGAGCATGATTAAAAGCCTTTAGCATCTCTGTAGTTGTATAGAAACAGAAAAATGAATGAATGCAAACCAGTTTTGCAACATTGGTTCCGCATATTATGTATGTGTTCATGATGACTAGAAACCAGTTTCAAACATCAGTCTCATACATTGTATGTTCAAGATGACCAGAAACCAGTTTCTAGCGTCAGTCCTGTGTGTACTATGTGTGCAGGACCTTGTGTCAAGGTTCCTGAAGCAAGCGGCAGTAGTTTCTAGCGTCAGTCCTGTGCGCACATGAAGTGTTCATGATGACTAGAAACCAGTTTCTAGCATCAGTGCTGTGTGCATATGAAGTGTTCATGATGACTAGAAACCAGTTTCTAGCATCAGTGCTGTGTGCATATGAAGTGTTCATGATGACTAGAAACCAGTTTCTAGCATCAGTCCTGTGTGCACATGAAGTGTTCATGATGACTAGAAACCAGTTTCTAGCATCAGTGCTGTGTGCACATGAAGTGTTCATGATGGCTAGAAACCAGTTTCTAGCGTCAGTCCTGTGTGCACATGAAGTGTTCATGATGACTAGAAACCAGTTTCTAGCATCAGTGCTGTGTGCACATGAAGTGTTCATGATGACTAGAAACCAGTTTCTAGCATCAGTGCTGTGTGCACATCATGTGTTCCTGATCAATAGAATCCAGTTTCAGACATCTGTAGCATACATTGTGTGTTCCTGGTGACTAGAAACCAGTTTCTAGAATCAGTCCTGTGTGCACTGTGTGTGCAGTAATTTCTGGCGTCATTCATGTGTACACTTTGTGTGCAGTAGTTTCTGGCGTCATTCATGTGTACACGTTGTGTGCAGTAGTTTCTGGCACTTGTCCTGTGTACACTGTGGGTGTAGTAGTTTTTAGCATCAGTCCTGTGTACACTGTTTGTGCAGTTATTTCCATCATCAGTCCTGTGTACACTGTGTGTGCAGTAATTTCCATCATCATCCTGTGTGCACTGTGTGTGCAGTAATTTCCATCATCAGTCCTGTGTACACTGTGTGTGCAGTAATTTCCATCATCAGTCCTGTGTACAGTGTGTGTGCAGTAATTTCCACCATCAGTCCTGTGTACACTGTTTGTGCAGTTATTTCCATCATCAGTCCTGTGTACACTGTGTGTGCAGTAATTTCCATCATCATCCTGTGTGCACTGTGTGTGCAGTAATTTCCACCATCAGTCCTGTGTACACTGTGTGCAGTAATTTCCATCATCAATCCTGTGTACACTGTGTGTGCAGTAATTTCCATCATCATCCTGTGTGCACTGTGTGTGCAGTAATTTCCATCATCAGTCGTGTGTACACTGTGTGTGCAGTAATTTCCATCATCAGTCCTGTGGACACTGTGTGTGCAGTAATTTCCACCATCAGTCCTGTGTACACTGTGTGTGCAGTAATTTCCACCATCAGTCCTGTGTACACTGTGTGTGCAGTAATTTCCATCATCAGTCCTGTGTACACTGTGTGTGCAGTAATTTCCACCATCAGTCCTGTGTACACTGTGTGTGCAGTAATTTCCACCATCAGTCCTGTGTACACTGTGTGTGCAGTAATTTCCACCATCAGTCCTGTGGACACTGTGTGTGCAGTAATTTCCATCATCAGTCCTGTGGACACTGTGTGTGCAGTAATTTCCACCATCAGTCCTGTGTACGCTGTGTGTGCAGTAATTTCCACCATCAGTCCTGTGTACACTGTGTGTGCAGTAATTTCCACCATCAGTCCTGTGTACACTGTGTGTGCAGTAATTTCCACCATCAGTCCTGTGTACACTGTGTGCAGTAATTTCCACCATCAGTCCTGTGGACACTGTGTGTGCAGGACCTTGTGCTAAGGTTCCTGAAGCGAGCAGCAGTGAACCTGCAGCAGACGTTCCGGGTGGTGATCCCCAGCCGAAAGCTTACCCTAAGCGACCGGCGCCGGATCCTGGCCAAGCAGCTGGCCGACTTTGTCAACATCTACACCAGGGTGAGGGGACATGCTGTTCTTTTTTTGTTTTGTTGACTCACTTGTGTAAACAAAGTGAGTCTATGTTTTAACCCGGTGTTCGGTTGTCTGTGTGTGTGTGTCCATGTGTCTGTGTGTCCGTGGTAAACTTTAACATTGACATTTTCTTTGTGAATACTTTGTCAGTTGACACCAAATTTGGCGTAAAAATAGGAATAGTTCAGTTCTTTCCAGTCATCTTGTTTAAAACAATATTGCACCTCTGGGATGGGCACAAAAAAATTATTAAAAAAAGAAGCCTAATTATATGCAAACTGCATTTACGGTTATATTTATATTTTTTGTATTCTCTGAACTTGGCACTTTGATCTTATATTCTGACACAACAACAAGAGGAGTCATTATTATCATTTTTTGTTCAAACAGGAACTTCTTTTGCAAAGCATGGAATTTTTATTTATTTTGCAAATGTTTTGGTGCAGATAGTAAAAAAGGGAAATTACTCTGTAATTAATGCTAGGGGACTTAATTTATCACAAGTGAGTTTTGAAGGCCTTGCCTCTCTTGTTTGTTTTGTTGTTGTATTTTTGGCTGCCCCATCATCTGCACCATTTCAGTAGCATTACTCCCACTTGGCTCATTCCGAGTCCCCCACACACAGCCACTCCCGGGGTCATCTGTCGCAGTCCCAGTGCTGGCAGTGGAGGTGCTGTTCTCTGGACTGTGTGTCTTCATTGGTGAAGATATTCTCTGATGCCGGATGCATGTATAGTAGATTTGCTCAGAGTGGAAAGTTTAAACTTCATTTGTTATTATTTGGGTGCTCTCTCACCACCTTCCTCAGAAAAACTGATCACAGGAAGGTCTTGGGTTTTGTCTGGGTTGTGGAAAGGGTGTGTTTTGTTTTGTTTTTGTTCTTCTGTGTTCATGGGCAGCAACTTCCACATTCATTTATGTTTATGAGTGAACTTTAATGTGTACGACCATTTTTACACCACCATGTAGGTAGCCATTCTCCAATTTCAGGGTGTATATTCTGGGTGTGTTCTTTCTTTCATAACCAAGCTAATTATGACAAGGAATACAGGATCTTTAACATATGTGTTTGATCTTCAACATGACGGGCACATTAGCTGAGTGGTTAAAGCGTTGGACGTTTGAATCTCAGTAACAGCGCCTGGTGGGTAAATGATGGAGATTTTTCTGATCTCCCAGGTCAACAGATGTGCAGACCTGCTAGTGCCTGAACACCCTTCATGTGTATGTGCAAGCAAAAGATCAAATACACATGTTAAAGATCCTGTAATCCATGTCAGCGTTCAGTGGGTTATGGAAACAAGAACCTACCCACCATGCACACCCCAGAAAACGGAGTATGGCTGCCTACATGGCGAGGTAGAAATGGTCATACACGTAAAAGCCCACTCGTGTACATACGAGTGAACATGGGACCTCGGTTTATCATCGCAACTGAATGACCAGACGCTCATTTTGATTTTCCAGTCCTACTTTGGAGACAAAGGGCAAGAAGAGGAATCAACACCACCCTCACAGACACTGTGTTGGCATCAACACCACCCTCACAGACACTGTGTTGGCATCAACACCACCCTCACAGACACTGTGTTGGCATCAACACCACCCTCACAGACACTGTGTTGGCATCAACACCACCCTCACAGACACCGTGTTGGCATCAACACCACCTTCACAGACACCGTGTTGGCATCAACACCACCCTCACAGACACTGTGTTGGCATCAACACCACCCTCACAGACACTGTGTTGGCATCAGCACCACCCTCACAGACACTGTGTTGGCATCAACACCACCCTCACAGACACTGTGTTGGCATCAGCACCACCCTCACAGACACTGTTGGCATCAACACCACCCTTTGTGTTGGCATCAACAACACCATCCTCACAGACACTGTGTTGGCATCAACAACACCACCCTCACAGACACTGTGTTGACATCAACACCACCCTTTGTGTTGGCATCAACACCACCCTCACAGACACTGTGTTGGCATCAACAACACCCTCACAGACACTGTGTTGGCATCAACACCACCCTCACAGACACTGTGTTGGCAACAACACCACCCTCACAGACACTGTGTTGGCATCAACAACAACACCCTCACAGACACTGTGTTGACATCAACACCACCCTTTGTGTTGGCATCAACACCACCCTCACAGACACTGTGTTGGCATCAACAACACCCTCACAGACACTGTGTTGGCATCAACACCACCCTCACAGACACTGTGTTGGCATCAACAACACCACCCTCACAGACACTGTGTTGGCATCAACAACACCACCCTCACAGACACTGTGTTGGCATCAACAACACCCTCACAGACACTGTGTTGGCATCAACACCACCCTCACAGACACTGTGTTGGCATCAACACCACCCTCACAGACACTGTGTTGGCATCAACACCACCCTCACAGACACTGTGTTGACATCAACACCACCCTCACAGACACTGTGTTGGCATCAACACCACCCTCACAGACACTGTTGGCATCAACACCACCCTCACAGACACTGTTGGCATCAACACCACCCTCACAGACACTGTGTTGGCATCAACACCACCCTCACAGACATTGGCATCAACACCACCCTCACAGACACTGTGTTGGCATCAACACCACCCTCACAGACATTGGCATCAACACCACCCTCACAGACACTGTGTTGGCATCAACAACACCACCCTCACAGACACTGTGTTGGCATCAACACCACCCTCACAGACATTGGCATCAACACCACCCTCACAGACACTGTGTTGGCAACAACACCACCCTCACAGACACTGTGTTGGCATCAACACCACCCTCACAGACACTGTGTTGGCAACAACACCACCCTCACAGACACTGTGTTGGCATCAACACCACCCTCACAGACACTGTGTTGGCATCAACACCACCCTCACAGACACTGTGTTGGCATCAACACCACCCTCACAGACACTGTTGACATCAACACCACCCTCACAGACAGACACTGTGTTGACATCAACACCATCCTCACAGACACTGTGTTGGCATCAACACCACCCTCACAGACACTGTGTTGGCATCAACACCACCCTCACAGACACTGTGTTGACATCAACACCACCCTCACAGACACTGTGTTGACATCAACACCACCCTCACAGACACTGTGTTGACATCAACACCACCCTCACAGACACTGTGTTGGCATCAACACCACCCTCACAGACACTGTGTTGGCATCAACACCACCCTCACAGACACTGTGTTGACATCAACACCACCCTCACAGACACTGTGTTGGCATCAACACCACCCTCACAGACACTGTGTTGACATCAACACCACCCTCACAGACACTGTGTTGGCAGATGAGGGTCTTATCCATCCTGCCACCTTCCTCACACTTCACTCAAAGCAGCAGATCTGCAGTTTCACTGATGTGTGTGTGTGTGTGTGTGTGTGTGTGCAGGAGACAGAGCAGCTTAAGCACCTGCTGAAACTGACTGAAAAGTCTGGCAGCAGAAACCAGGGGTTGCAGAATGCTGCTGACGCTGAGATTGTTATGGACGAAGTTCGGTTCGACCAGTTCATCTGCATTGCCAGGTCAGAAGCTGATTTCGGTTTCTTTTCTCTCCTTTTTTTTTTTTTTTTTTTTTTTTTTTTTTTTTTAATGCATTTTATTGTTACAACTCTCCCTGTGTGCCCCAGCTGAGTCCGTATTTCTTTGTGCATGTGCAGTGAGTATTAGCACATGCATACGTTGCCTGTGTAGCATTTTGGGGTTTTTTGTCTTGTTTTGTTTGAAGTCTCAGCTTGTTTGATATACTGTGGTTAATGTACATGATTTTATGACAGTGAATGTGACCTTAACAAATGCACGCGTTGGGTTATTTCAGACAGGAATCAGACCCTTGTTGGTCACAGTTGATGAGTTAAGTAAAAACAATTTTGAGAAAAAGAATTTCTTTTCCTTTCCTGACACTTTCGATGGAAAGATTTTTGCCCCTTTCATCACAACACCACAATAAACTCATTGTCGAAAGTACAGTTAATGATTTGAAAATATGTCATTCCTTTACAGTAATCATCACAAAAAAAGTACTCTGAAGGTTAGTCTCCTGTCACATTTCATTGTAATTATCTGTTCTTTTTGGGAAAGAAAAAAAAAAATGCACAATAAAAAAAAAAGAAGTCATAGTTGAAAACTGGTGAACTGGAGCAGGTGCTGATCACATAGTCTTTGAACAGACCCACATGCATGCACATATTTACACATGCACAAAGAGTCCATAGCCCCTCACAATCCACACACACACACACACATACACATACACACACACACAGACACAAACACACACACACTACCCCCCACCCCCCACCCCCCACACTCCACACACACATACACATCCTACACACACATACACAGAGCGTTACTATCCTTATTTCTGTCCTCCTCCTCCTCCTCCTCCTCCTCCCCCTACAGTGAGAGTGAGCTGGAACAGATACTGACCACCTACACCAAGCTGAACAAGTCGTCCAGCATCTTCCTGGGCAGCTCCCTGTCCACCTCCTCCGCCCCCATGAAGCCCCCCCACAACCCTCCCCCCTCCCCCCAGGTCCAGCGCCTGGAGGTGATGCAGCAGCGCCAGCAGCGACAGCAGAGGGGGCCAGGGGAGGGTGGGGGGGACGGGGAACATCAGGCGACAATGTCGACGACAGCGGTGGTAGCACCACACCACAACACGCTGAGAGGTGGGTGGTGGCTGAGCGAGGAGAGAGCGTTTCTGTATTGTGTGGGTTTACCCAATCTTGGCATTTTCAATGTTGTTGTTGTTTTTTGTTTGTTGTGGGGTTTTTTGGAGGAGGGGGGGGTTCTTTGTTTCAGTATCAAGACATGTAGTTTTGCTAATTGTTGTCCACTGGACCACAGCTGTAGACTTTTCATTATCACCAAAAAAAACACAAAAAAAACCAGCCAGTCACTCTCCCACCTGGCCAGAGTTTTGGTGATGAAGTCTGTGTGCTGTTGGCATGTTCTTGCTGCATCATCACTTGGAGAGAATTTTGAGACACGTTTTCTTAAAGACACTGTTCTCTAATCATTTCTTTCTTCTGGTTGTTAAGTGGACAAAAGCTTCATTTGTAACTGTTAAAAAAAATAAATAAATAAATAAATAAACACACACCAAAAAACAGGGTATGTTTAAAGACCTTGCCTGGGTTGCATGGGTGATCTCAGCAATGCTGAGTTTACTTAACATTAAGAATTTTCCTTGGTATGTGTAGACTGAGGAAAGTTATCAATGCTAAGTGAACTCAGCACTACTAACATTGTGTATGGGAACAGAGCCCTGTATTTGGCCGAGATGATTGATAATGACACAAGTACTGACTTCACTTGCATTCTTTCACACGCAAAAAAAAAAAAAAAAAATGATAATAATAATAAATTGTTGCTTTCTGACAATATTTGTATATTTTAGACAACACTTCAATTCTTTATGATCTGTTTGGTTGTTGTTTTTTCTGTTGTTTTTTTGTTTTTGTTTTTTCTGTTTTTTTCCTATCATTGTGTTGTGCAAGCTTTTTGTCTTTTTTCTTTTTTGGTGTTTCTTTTTGACATGATAATTTCTTTTCATTCTAACTTTTGTTTTCATAGTTTCGTATGAAAGTTTAATCATGTGCTTTTTTTTCCCCCCCAATTCCTAATTCTCTCATATGATTTATTTCTTCTTTTTCTTTAAATAAGAAATGCATGAGTGAAATATTTCCTTGTCTTCTTCTCCTCTGTTCCTTTCTGTCTGCACTTTGAATAGTTTTGTTGGTTTGCCACGCAGACATCTATAGTTGAAATCTTGCAGAATGTACCCTGATTCCAACATTCACAATTTAGATCATAGGGTTTTAGGGGGGCCGGGTGGGGGGGGGGGGGGTTATTTGTTCTTTTAGTCTTCGACAGCTGCTGATGAGATGCTTGTCACTGAAGAGCTGTCACCTCACTGAGATAAGAAAGAGCTAACAGGTCAGGACATCAGTCACCATTCTTTGTTTGGACTTTGGGGGTTCTTTTTCTTTCGTTCAGCAAAATTGATTATACCATTGATAAGCGCACAAAAGTAGTGACTGCATGTCAGAATCAGGCTACACTGATCTTATTTCACCAACTTCAGTAGTGAAGGGGTTAACAGTCATTCAGAATGAAAACATGGCAAGATGTGCTAACAGTTGGATCAAAGAATGCTGGTGGCTTGTCTTGCCTTTTTCTTGGAACATTTCACCTCAGGAATTCTGCCAGTAATAATGTATATGCACATCTGTGATATCCCAAGCTACGTTACATTATTATGAAAAAGAAGGTTGCTGTCAGTTTAAGAGAATATTGTAGAAATGTCTGCTGAAGTTTACTTGACTTCTTTTCCATTGGTGTGCTGCAACTCCAACATTCTCTCGCACGTGCAGGTGTACTTTTACGTGCTTGTCTCGCTTTATAAGCAGCTGCTATTCATATTGAGGGGTGTGCATGCTGGGTATGTTCTTATTTCCATAACCCACAGTTTGTTGATATGGATTACAGGATCTTTAACATGCATATTTGATCTTCTGCATGTGTATATATACACAAAGGGGATTTGGGCATTACCATGTTTACACATCTGTTTACCTTGGAGACTGGAAAAAATCTCCTCCCTGAAAAATCCTACATCCCTTAGGATTACAAGATTTGTTCTTTTCATAGAGTCCTGCAATCAATTATAATTTCTTTAAGACTTTTTTGTTCTTGTTGTTTTCCTTTTCTTTTTTTTCTTTTTTTCTATTCTATTTTCATATATTTTCTTTAACATAGTTTTTGTGTAGATTCTGTTCTACTTGGAAAAAGTCATTCATTTTTTTTTCACAGAACTTAACCTGATATATTTAATTCACAAATTTGCAATTTAGATTTCCATGGACTTACTTGTTGTGTCAGTAAACTCTTGAACAGTTGTTTTTTTGTGTGTGTTTGACATTAGCATCTGAACAGACAATGTTTGTTCTGTCTTTGTACTGCACTCTTTTTGCCATGTTCTTTGTCCTGTCACGGTTTTCATGTTTGACATTAGCATTTATGTTTGACATTAGCATTCATGTTTGACATTAGCATTGAAGCAGTCATTCTTTGTTGTCACTCCTAACTCACTCTTTTGCTGCCTGTCTGTTCTCACAGTAGTAGAATCTAAGCAGTTGTCCTTGTTCTCACTATAACCTCTCTTTGTCACTGTACTCCTGCTACCTCTCTGCTCTCTCTCTGTCTCTCTCTCTCTCTCTCACAGTGGTTATGTCTATTAGCGGTCTGCATGGCGCATTCACCCATTCTTTTGACCCTGATTTGACTGCCAGTTTTTTTCTCTCTGTGGTTCACTAAAACGATAGAGCACAGCGCTTCCTGCCTGGATAGTCAGGTGGCAGGAAGCGTTGGGCTGCCCTTGAGGCCCAGCTCTGCTTCCTCACCTTCTGCCGCTGTTGGCGCGGTTGCCCCTGTCTGCTTCCAGAGACTGGGGCGCCCTCTTTCCGCCACTAACTACAAGCCCCAAGGTACTGCTGGAGTGGTTGTGTCTTTATTGTTGTTGGTTTTTTTGTTGTCTGGGTTTTTTGTGTGTTTTTTTTTTTTTTGTGGTTGGTTAGTGTGTGTGAGGGTTTGTGGGGGGTCTGGGGAGGTGTTAAGAGGTGAGTTAGTGCTGTGAGTTTGCGGTGTAGTGGTCGGATTGTTACTTATATAGAACAGTGTCTGTGTGATGGGTAGAGTTGGCAGGGAGAGGTGTGTGTGCTGAACAGTTGTGTGTGTGTGTGTGTGTGTTATAGCACAGTGTGTGTGTGGGAGAGTGGGGAGGGAGGAGTGTGTGTGTGTGTGTGTGTGTGTGTGTGTTTGTGTATATGTGTTATTTAAAACTGTGTGTGTTTGAATGTGTCTGTATATAGAACAGTGTCTGTGTGTGTGTGTGCGTGTACGTGTGTGTGTGTGTGTGATGTATATAGAACAGTGTGTGTGTGTGATGTATATAGAACAGTGTGTGTGTGTGTGTGTGTGTTATATACACAGAAGTATATGTGTGAGGGGTATGTATACAGAACAGAGTATATGTGTGTGTTCATTGTGCGTTTAGAATAGTTTGTGATTTATGTGTCCAGAACAACATGTGCATTGTGTGTATGGAACAGTGTGTATGTGTGATGTTTATATTGCATATGTGTACGTTGCGCCTTAGTATATCTCTGTATATGTGTTTGTTTGAGAGAAGGGGGGAGGGGTGCAAGTTTGAGATTCACATTTTTCTTTTCTGTTGATTACATTCTGCTTCCCTTGCATTTCTGATGGTGGCTGTTTCAGATTGCTTTTCACAATGTTCTCTTTCACTGTTTTACTTGCTTTTTTTTTTCATTTTCTATTGTTGTTCTTCAACTCATGTTTAAAGATCTGATGTCCTCTGTCCGATTTGTGGGGTTCGAATTCTTGTTTAAAACCTTCCATTGTCAGCTGTTAAGCCTTTGATTGTTGATGACAAACATACTCATCAGTCGGGGATCGTTATCTCATTGTGAGCAGTGTAGGGTTGCCTAAGTGATCTCAGCACAGTTGAGTTTGCTTAACGTGAAGATTTTTCCTAAGTCTCTGCTGATTCCATAGACTTCAGAAAATTCTGAACGCTGCACAATCTCTGAACTGCAAAGATCACTTGTACAACCCTGCCTTGTTGGGAGAAAACACAAGGGTAGGCAGCTGGTATTCCTAAACACTTTGTGTGTACCCAACCAGTGCAGCTGCACTGCAGTTTCTGTGGACCAGCTCTACAACTGCCAAGTGCACTGGTAAAGCTCTGCTTCATGTACAAAACACGCACAACGTCATCAAAAGCATGCTCAGTCCCATTGAAGACACTTTTTGAATAACAATCAAACAATGAAAAGGCCAGATAATGTAACTGAGAAAGCAGAAGTGAATGTCCCGCTGCAGTACAGGAATATCCATACTTAGCCCAGATCATGATTCACGGTACAAAGTGGTGACACAACTACTTCCAGATGGTAAAGCTACATTTTATCCATCCCTGCCCTCTCTGAACATCAGTTCATGCCTGTTTTCGCCAGTTTCATCACACCTGGGGTTCAACAGTCAAGGGGGGTGAAAAACAAACAAAGGAATGGAATGGCAGGAAATGGCTTGAGTGGCTGGTAGTGTAAAGTGCAGAGCAGTGCTTGTTTTTTTCTTTCTTTTTGACTCACTTGTGTAAACAAAGTGAGTCTATGTTTTAACCCGATGTTTGGTTGTCGGTGTGTTTGTGTCCGTGTGTCTGTGTGTCCGTGGTAAACTTTAACATTGACATTTTTCTCTGCAAATACTTTGTCAGTTGACACCAAATTTGGCATAAAAATAGGAAAAATTCAGTTCTTTCCAGTCATCTTGTTTAAAACAATATTGCATCTCTGGGATGGGCACAAAAAAATTAAAAAAAGAATCCTAATTATATGCAAACTGCATTTACTGTTATATTTATATTTTTTGTATTCTCTAAACTTGGCACTTTGACCTCTTATTCTGACACAACAACAAGAGGAGTCATTATTATCATTTTTTGTTCAAACAGGAACTTCTTTTGCTAAGCATGGAATTTTTATTTATTTTGCAAACGTTTTGGTGCAGATGGTAAAAAAGGGAAAATACTCTGCAATTAATGCTAGGGGACTTAATTTATCACAAGTGAGTCTTGAAGGCCTTGCCTCTCTTGTTTTTTTTTTTTCATTGTTTCAAAGACCGCACCTGTTCTTTTGAACAGTGAAAGCATTGCAGACTCAGGTAGCATGGACGGATGGACAAAATGACGTGGAAACATTTGAGGTCCATTCACAATGTGAGTGTGATGCCTTTGTTTTGAACACACAGTATCAGATGTGAGTGTGATGCCTTTGTTTTGAACACACAGTGTCAGATGTGAGTGTGATGCCTTTGTTTTGAACACACAGTATCAGATGTGAGTGTGATGCCTTTGTTTGTTGTACCCACAGTGTCAGATGTGAGTGTAATGCCTTTGTTTTGAACACACAGTGTCAGATGTGAGTGTGATGCCTTTGTTTTGTACACACAGTGTGGGAGTGCGGAGGTGACAGAGATTGGGGATGAATTTGGTGTTCTCTAACGAGTGTACTGCACATATATATTGGCAGTGTGTGTGTTTGTGGGTTGTTGATTTTTTTTTTGATTTTTTTTTTTTATCTTTTAATGAAAAGTTGAATATTTTGCACTATATCGTTAAACAGTCAATTGTTGATAAATATTTGAGGTCACGAAAGCTTGTATAAAACTGGTTGTGTTCTTGTTAAAACATTACCAAAAAAGTTTTTTTAACACTTCTGTGTGGATGGCAGAATATTTGGCTTTTGTAAACAGCCCAAGTTTTCAGTGTGTGTGTGTCCGTGTGTGTGTGTGTGTGTGTGTGCGAGCGCACGCACGTGCATGTATTTTGTGTGTGTGTGTGTGTGAGTGAAAAGAGAATTGTGTTTTGCATCAGTGTGTCTGTATGGGTGGGTATGTATGTGTGTGTTTGTTTTGGAATGTTACAATTTTTGTTGAAACCAGATGGTTGTAAGAGATGAGAACTGTGATGACTAGCATCCCACAGTAATTATTTTCAGCATTTTATAAACACTGTGCTTGATGTTAATGAGCACATGGGTCAAAAGAAATTTGGTTTGGTGTGTTTGGTTTGCATCTGCAGCTTTCTAACCTTTCCCCATTGTTTTGTCTTTGTCCTTTGTACATTTGATTCGCCAAGACAGTAATGCTTATTTGATGGTTGTCTTTGTTTATGGAGCTGTTGCATACATACAGAGCTTGAAATACCCACCTATCTGACAGTCCGGAACAACTAAACCTTTTGGCGCAGAAGTGGAAGTGCTCTCTCTACTCGTCCGTTAGGGCAACCAATCTTTGACTGTATCAGAGAAAGGGTGGCTGAGTCGTCAGCTTCATGGCAGAGCAGTCACACTTCAGTTTAAACACTTCCATTCCCACCCTCGTAAATCTTTTCTTGCAGTATACACTACTTATAAAGTGAATAATGTCTGCTGACGTTTCGTTGCACTACATGTAGTTACTTGTATTCATCATCTCTTTACTGAGGGAGGGCTTGTAGAATTTCTAGTCCAGAGATACTTCATCGGAATGGGGTTTTAAGCTTTAATGTGATGTGAAAAGAAGCTGTAAGTACTGTTTTGTGAGAAAGAGAGAGAGAGAGAGTGCATGTGTATGTGCATGTGCTTGTGTTTATGAGAGAGAAAAGAACTTTTTTTGGCTTTGCTTTTGAATTTATGCCCAGGTTTGTTGCATTTTTGATGTTGTTTTTTAATTGCAAAAAATAATCTGTGAACATGTATTGCAAAGTATATGATAACACAAGATTGTTAAGCATGTTTGGAGAGTCATCAGTGTATATGTGTCTGTGTGTGTTATAGGATTTTCAGATGTATGTGTGTATCACCAATATTGTCAACTCATCCCTTCTCCCTGGGACCTTTCCATCCACTTTCAAAACTGCGATCGTCCAGCCTCTTCTGAAGAAACCCAACCTTGACGCAAACATTTTGAAAAACTATTGACCAGTTTCCAACCTTCCTTTCCTGTCCAGACTCCTGAAAAAAGCTGTCCTGAAGCAGCTCAACAACCACCTTTGTTTCAACAAACTCTTACATGCTTTTCAGTCTGCCTACCATGCTGATCACAGCACCAAAATGACTCTCCTCTACAATCAGCTGCTAGCATCCGACTCGGGGAAAATTTCCCCTTCTTACTCTTCTTGACTTGTCCGCCGCCTTTGACTCTATAGACCATTCAGTCCTTCTTTCCCATCTTCGTTTTACATTTGGTATCAACGGCACTGTTCTCAGCTGGTTCAATTTTTATCTCATTGATCGATTCCAGTCTGTCATTGTTGAAAATTTCCAGTCTGAACCAGTTAAAATCGAACCCAGAGTCCCACAGGGATCTGTTTAAGGCCCAGTGCTCTTCACACTGTACACTGCTCCTCTCGCTGAAATTATCAATTACCACAATGCCAGTCATCATTCTTATGCTGATGACACTCAACTTCAGAAGAGTGATACCCCTGAAAAATTGTCCTCGCTCTCGCAAGAAATATCCAACTGCTTCCTGGACATTCAAAACTGGATGACCAATTAATTACAGTACAGTTGAACACAGACAAACCTGAAGCAGTAATCACAGGAACTAAATAAAAACTTTTCTATCACAACTAACACACTCAAACTTGGCAGTACATCCATCCCTCTTTCCAGCTCAGTCAGGAACCTCAGTGTTGCCTTTGACAACACACTGTCCATGCAAAAATTTATCAGTCAGACATGTCAGTCATGCTACTGTCAGTAGTGGCGCATCAGTTCCATTTGGAAATATCTGTCCACCGATGCAACATTTAAACTTGTCATTTCTCTCATTCTCTCTTGCCTTGACTATTGTAACTCTCTATTGCCTGGTTTGCCTGCTTCATCCATTCAATCCCTTCAGCACATACAAAACTGAGGCCCGACTCGTCCTCAGAAAGAAAAGATCTGAGCACATCACTTCTCTTTTGCAACACCTCCATTGGCTTTTCTGTCTCACACAGAATAAAGTATAGGATCAGAACTCTATGTTATAAATGTATTCACAAATCTTGCCCTTCCTATCTCTGTGGCTGCTTTCACCTCTGCACTCCATCTCGCTCTTAAGACTTAACAGTCGGCTTTGGATCCACTCTGTTTTCGCATACCCAGATTCAAACACTCCACTGTTGGTTGCCTTTTTTTCTCTGTCTCAGGACCTCGCATTTGGAATGAACTTCCTCTTCTGCTTCATCAGGTCTCTGCACTCAGTTTTTTCAAGTCTGGCCTTCTTAAAACCCACCTCTTCCCAAGATAGCCTCCCTTCCCTGCCTCTTCCTTGTCTTCAGTTTCTTTACTTTTAGAGTTATGCATGTGTGTGAATGACTGGTTGAAAGTGCTTTGATTTGTCTCTGCACAAGATTTAGCGCTGTATAAATACTATTATTATTATCATTATTATTAACTGTCTTGTTTACCTTTCACAATTATTTCATGAAATATTTGAGTATTTCTGTTGACAAATGTCTGAAAGTTAATGATATTTCAATGTCTGAAAGTTAATGATATTTCAAACAGTTGTGTGGAAATCGACAACAAATACATTCTAAAGCTGACCTTTATTTATGTATTTATTTATTTATTTTAATTAGCAGTTTGTTTACTTGCTGTAAGTATCTTGTTTCATTTTTGTGTTCTGTTTTCATCTCTCTCTCTCTCTCTCTCTCTCTCTCTCTCTCTCTCACTCACTTTCTTGCGATTTTTTTCATAGTTTATTTATTAACGTATACATACATAGTTTTTAGAATTTGGCATTGGGTCTATGTCTACATTAGGTATAAAGATATATTGTTCCTTTTTTTTTCGTTTCTTCTTTTTTTCCCCTTTAAAACAGAGGTGGTATAGATCATATGAATCAGACTGAAACTGAAATTTGAAACATGTCAAATCCCTCCTCAGTCAAGCAAGCTTTTCTTCTTATTTTTCTTTTCTTTCTTTTTATTTTTGTTATAATTATTATCATTTTTAATCTTTCTTTTTTTGTTGAATATTTTTTTAACAAATCATTATTCAGCAAACAACATGACATATGCATTATAATCAGGATAGCAAGAAGAAAGTAACAGCTTGTATCATAAAATATAATGTGAAACTTAATGACGTTTGGAACAGCAGTTTCAGTTTAAAGTGGAGTGATGGCCTAGAAGTAACACGTCCGCATTGGAAGCGAGAGAATCTGATCGTGCTGGTTCGAATCACGGCTCAGCCGCCGATATTTTCTCCCCCTCCACAAGACCTCGAGTGGTGGTCTGGACACTAGTCACATTCAGATGAGATGATAAACCGAGGTCCTGTGTGCAGCATGCACTTAGCGCACGTAAAAGAACCCACAGTAACAAAAGGGTTGTCTCTGGCAAAATTCTGTAGAAAAATCCACTTCAATAGGAAAAACAAATAAAACCGCACGCAGGAGAAAATACAAAAAAAAAAAGGGTGGCGCTGTAGTGTAGCGACGCGCTCTCCCTGGGGAGAGCAGCCCGAATTTCACACGGAGAAATCTGTTGTGATAAAAAGAAATACAAATACAAATAAAACGTTAAGTCTTGCTGCTGCTCTCTGGCCATTCAAAACATTCAACAATTTGAACATGCTTAGTCCTGTAGCCATGAATACATTCCATAACTCCATCCACTCCCCGGATCAAGCCTAGACAACTCTGATCACAACTAACTAGCTTGTCTCCTTTGGTCCATTCGTGACATCCTGATCCATATATGTATGGTGATGATGATGATGATGATGATGACACAGATACTTACATAGCACCTATCCCCGTACATAGACCAAGGTCCAAGTGCTTCACAAAGGCAGGAGTCCTTTATTTATGCATACAGCCTACCTGGGTAGAGTCAACTGAGAGCTGCCTTTGGTTTCCTGTGTCATTTATTTATGCTACACTACATCTGTTTTAAAAATATTTTTTTTAAATTGAAAAGTAAGTGGAAAAAAAAAGATGACGGCTTTTGCTGTGCAACGTAAAGCAAACCTTAACAATGTTTGGAACAGCATTAGTATTATTATTATTATTATTTACCATTTATTACAACATTATTATTATTACTACCTTTTTTATATCATAATTATTATTTATTTATTTATGTAAGCTTATCTATTATTTATTCACCTTTTTTTTTTCTTTTTTTTTTTTCTCAAGGCCTGACTAAGCGCATTGGGTTAGGCATCTGCTTGGCAGATGTGGTGTAGCGTATATGGATTTGTCCGAACGCAGTGACGCCTCCTTGAGCTACTGAAACTGAAACTGAAACTTGGAACAGCTCTGGAGATTAAGAACAAAACAGTAATAACTACCACCATGATCAATGTGTGTTTCAGCTCTGAAGCTGATCTCCCGTCCCTCCTCTGCGAAGCCTTCTCCCTTCTCCACATCAGAGCCTGTGATTGGTAAGTAAGATTTTTACCTCACTCATTTATCTGTTGATAAGCATTGGAATGAGCCTAAAGGTTGTTTTTTTTCTGTTTTAATGCTTTGACAATAAAGTCTTTTGAATTGATTTGAATATTGCATGTGCGTTGAGCAGTTGTGGATTTTGTGGAGAGATTGTGTAGATTTGTAGCTTTTGAAGTGTGTGTGTGTGGTACAGAAATGCATGTATGACATGAATGTTGTTCTCAAGTATGAATCTGATAGTGGTACTGGTTTTCTTTTTTTTTTTTCCCAAAAAATAGATTTGTTTTGGGATTTTTGCTTATCAAACCATATGCATATATATACACTCATATGCACGCACACACATGCATGCACGCACGCACGCACGCGACACACACACACTCTCTCTCTCTCTCTCTCTCTCTCTCTCTCTCTCTCTCTCTCTCTCTCCCCCCTCTCAACCCACACCCTCCCACTACAAAGCCACGCCACTTTTCTTCTGATTCCACCATGCCTGCATTGCAGACACGTACAATGAAGAAGCAATCCGGGAAGCCCTGCAGCGGCTGACGGTCCGACAGCAGGCCCGACAATACGCGGCAGGCAACAGCTCCATCGCCATCCAGCCACCCTCTACAGGCGAGGCAGCCAGAGAAGAGCGGCACCATCGGGGGTCCCTGTGCCCACTGGAGGAGCAGGTGGACCATGGCACCACCCACCCCGGCATTCTGCACTATCGTCCCAGCAGCGGCACGTTCTCCCGTTCCCATCAGCAGGGACAGGGCAACAGCGTGCCCGTTGTAATGCCTCAGCGAGATTCGAACCACATCACCGTGGTCATAGATCATGACAAGCTCGCTGCGTCTCAGTCTGAAAAGTCTCCGTCGCCACAGCAGTCTGGCAGCAACCTGCACAGCGACGCAGAGAGTCAGGGTGAGAACGGTTCCGATCCCACCGTGACGGTGTCGGTGCCGGTGACCAACCCTGCTCGCCTGGGCAGCGGCAGGCAGCAGAACAAGTCTGGTCTGTCGCATCACATCACCGTGCGGCCCGGCTCTCTGAGGCCTCCCCATCCACAGCTCAGCTATGGAATGATGAACTTGCTGAAGGAGGAGAGTGAACAGCATGTGCAGAAGAGGGGGATGAGGAAGGAGAAGGCGGGCCAGGGGACGGGGACAGGGATGGGGAGGCCACCTGTGGCAGGGAAGGAGGAATTGGAGAGCAGGTCCGAGGCTGGCAACAGTGTCAGTGCTGGTTGTGCCAGTGTCGGTGGTGGGGACAAAGCCTCACTACTGTACAGTGAGGTAAGAGGCTGGATGAGTCAGGGTTGGGGGGATTTTGTCTTTTGTTGGTGCTGTTTCTTTCATCTTGTTTTTGTTTTGTTTTTCTTTTGTGTTGAAAGAGTCAGGATCAGCCTTGATAAAGGAAAAACTTTAATACATTTGTGCATATATATATATGTGTGTGTGTGTAATATAATAGATTGATTGATTATTGATTGATATGGATATTTATATAGCACCTGTCTTCAGTCAGAGGCCAAGCTCAAAGTGCTTTACAAACACGGGGTCATTTGCACAACAGGCTGCCTACCTGGGTAGAGCCGAATGACAGCTGCTATTGGGCACTCATCATTTGTTTCTTGTGTCATTCAATCAGGTTTCATGCACACACACGTACACACTCAGACAGACATGTAACATTTTACATGTATAACCATTTTGTTTATTTACCCTGCCATATAGGCAGCCATACTCCGTTCTCAGGGGTGTGCATGGTGGGTATGTTCTTGTTTCCATAACCCACTGAATGCTGACTTGGATTACAGGATCTTTAACATGCATATTTGATCTTCCGCGTGCATATTCACACAGAGGAGGTTCAGGCACAAGCAGGTCTGCACATATGTTGACCTGGGAGATTGGAAAAATCGCCACACTTTACTCACCAGTGGCCACCAAGATTCGATCGTGGGACCCATGGATTGAAAGTCCAACGCTTTAACCATTCGGCTGTTGCGCCCATCGCATTATGTTGGCATGTGTGATTTTTATTTCTTTTTTTTTCTTTTCGGGGTTTTTTTTTTGTTTTTTTTTGGTTTTTTTCATGTGAGCAGAATAGGTTTATGTTAGCTGTGACAAAGGAAAAACTGACGTACGATTGTGCATGTGTGTGTATGTGATATGTTGGCAAGTGTATCCTGTTGGCATGTGTATCTTGTTTTTGTTTTTAATTGTTCTTTGTTTCTTTATGTGAGATAAAAGGGTTTGTCGGCTATGATAAAGGGGAAAAAAAACTGATATGCGTTGATGCATGTGTGTGTGATATCCTGGTATGTTTGTCTTGTTCACGTTTTTTAAATTCATTCTTACAGAGTACCTCAGTAGACAGGCAGGCAGTCAACTGTATCATGTTGTAGATCTGTCTCAGGTATGAGATTTTTCAAGACTATAATTGAAATCAGACTGAGGGAAGATTTAGAAAGTGGCACACTTCACTGCATTCAGATAAATCCATATACGCTACACCACATTTGCGAAGATGCCTGACCAGCAGTGTAACCCAACGCACTTAGGCCTTGAGGGTGAAAAATTTTTAAAATGCATAAACAAATCAGTGGATACATCATTAAGTTAATGAATGAATAAATAAAGAAAGAAAGAAACAGATGACATAAAAAATGTAAGCAAATAGATAATGAAATAAAATGCAGGAAAAGAAAAAATAAGATGAATGAATGAATAAAATTAAAAGACAGTAATGATAAGAGATGAATTTACAAATAAACAAATAAATGTAAATGTAAACACACATACACGCACGCACGCACACTTACACACACGCACACATGCACAACAGATATGCAGCAACCCATGCAGTTTCACAGATATGAAAGCACAAACAGAAGTGCACAGTGTATGTGTGTGTGTGCATGTGTGTGTGTTTGCATGTGTGCATACGTGTGTGTGTGTGTGTGTGCAGGTCAGCGCAGCTCACAGCAGGCCTGCCGCCGCAGGTTTCCAGCCCCAGCTGCAACGCTCCCAGTCTGTGGAGAGCTCTTCGGGCCCTGCTGCTGCAGACCCTCCCCAGCACTCACAGAGCGCACAGACAGCTGCTCCGTCAGTGCGGTCCACAGAGCAACGCAGCCAGGCCTCGATGGAAGCCAGCAAAGTGAGGAGCAGTCACTAGTTTGTGTTTATATACTGCATTCTGTTTTTGGTGACTTCTTCTTCTTCTTCTTCTTCTTCTTCTGCGTTCATGGGCTGCAACTCCCACGTTCACTCATATGTACACGAGTGGGCTTTTACTTGTATGACCGTTTTTACCCCGCCATGTTGGCAGCCATACTCCGCTTTCGGGGGCATGTATGCTGGGTATGTTCTTGTTTCCATATCCCACCGAACGCTGACATGGATTACAGGATCTTTAACGTGCGAATTTGATCTTCTGCTTGCATATACACACGAAGGGGGTTCAGGCACTAGCAGGTCTGCACATATGTTGACCTGGGAGATCGTAAAAATCTCCACTCTTTACCCACCAGGCACCGTTACCGAGATTCGAACCCGGGACCCTCAGATTGAAAGTCCAACGCTTTAACCACTCGGCTATTGCGCCCGTGACAAACTGATTGCTTTGTGTGTGTGTCAAATTCGGGCTGCTCACTGGTTTCTTCTGAGTCTGGAGAGAGAGCATTTGGTCTTTTTTTTTTTTTTTTTTTTTTGTTTTGTGTATTCTTTCTGCCTACAAGTGTTATTTGTTTCACTGTCATGTTACTATGGTTGTCATATGTGAGGGTATGGTGTGTTGTGTGCATGTTGATGAGTGAGACAAGAGAGAAGACAGATAAAAGAGACAGAGATTTTTTTATGTATGTTTAACTTTTTCTTGTAATCGCCATGAGCTCTGTGCCTGAGAGGTGTGAGTGTCAGTCTGCATTGTTATCATTATATTATCATTATAACTATTATTATCATTATTATTTTCACCATCATCATTTATCGGATATGCATGTATACGCATACATACATATATCATAATATGTGTGTATGAGTGTGTGTGTTTGTGTGTGTGTGTGTTTGTGCACATTTGTCTGTGTTAATGCTTGGTCTTGTGATTGCGTGGTTGATAATATTTGGTCAAGTTTGCTGTTTGGTTCGAATCTCGGTAACTGCGCCCAGTGGGTAAAGGGAGGAGATTTTTCCAATCTGCCAGGTCACTATATGTGCAGACCTGTTTGTGCCTGAACCCCCTTCATGTGTATACGCAAGCAGAAGATCAAATGCACATGTTGAAGGTCTCCAATCTGCCAGGTCACTATATGTGCAGACCTGTTTGTGCCTGAACCCCCTTCATGTGTATACACAAGCAGAAGATCAAATGCACATGTTGAAGGTCCTGTGATCCATATCAGCGTTTGATGGGTTATGGAAACAAGAACATACCCAGCATGCACACCCCTGAAAACGGAGTATGGCTGCCTATAGTCATACGTGTAAAAGCCCACTCATGCACATACAAATGAACATGAACGAAGAAGAAGAATCGTAAAGCTGAACAGTAACACTGTGTGGCTTGCAGGCCCGGCACCACGCCATGGTGGCCCAGGCTCATGCTGCCCAGAGAGTGACGAGCGGCGGTCGGTCAGCGAGGGAGGCGTCCAAGCCCCCCCACGTCACAGAGGTGCTGGAGGGCTCCATAGCCAGGGGCACCCCCACCTTCAGCCCCAAACCCCCCATCCACCCCATGTCTTCCCGCAGCCAGCAGTCCCTGTCCCACCGTGTGACCAGGTAAAAAACCAGCGTAAGAGCCTCTTCTTCTTCTGCATTCCCCAGGTCATGCTGTCAGGTGGTTCATCTGGTCTGCCGCACGAAGTCTGCCATCCATTGCAGCACAGCAGGTGGTCCCCAGAGCTTCTCATGGAGTTCTGCCACACAGGACTAGGTTTTCCTGCACCAAACGTTGGGCGGAACTGTAGCAAATGCTCTGGTGTTTGCGAACCTGTGCCGCATGTGCATTCATCAGTAGGGGACAGTGTCAGTCTGTAGAGGTGGGAAAGGAGCCTTCAGTGTCCAGTTCTCAGTCGGAAAAGGACTACTTGATGTGCTCTGTTTCAGCAGTGTCCTTTCTGGCAAGTCAAGATTGACACAAAGAAACTGGCCAAGGTAAAAAAATAAATAAAATTTAAAAAAAACCCAGTGTATCAGCCTGTTGGTATACCTGTTGCTGTGGGGTTATTTGTGGCTGGTCAAGATTGATACGATGAAACTGGGCCAGGTAAAAATTGGTGTAACAGCCTTTTCAGTTCCCCCCAGCTGTTTTTCCCCATGGTCATTCTGGGCTGGCCTCAAATGGCCTGTGGGGCCAACTGTGGTGAGTCAAGATCACAGAAAAAGGAACTGGCCAGTAGGTTTTCCTGCTGAGCATGGCTGGTATTTTCCTATGCCAGAAATATGTCTGTCAGGAGAAGGGTTGGTTCTGTTATCTCTCTGTATTAAGCAGCTGAATTTACTGATAATTCAATCATGTTATAAACAGTTAGTGAAAGGTTTGCTCTTTCCGTTGATATCAAAAGCAGTACTATTACTTACTGACTAGCTACCATAAAAAAACAAAACTGAAAAAAGAAGAAGAATTTAGGAAAAGTTACAAAAGTAGCAAATTAAAGTGTATCAGCAGGGACAGTCATGCCTTCTGTGAGTTTGTGTGACACAGGAATGAGCCAGTGCGCTGACTGCGCCTGGGTAGCACTGAGCGGCACACATGTGGCTGTGGTGTTGAAATGTGTGTGGATGTGTTGTGCAGGCTGTCCTCTGTGGAGAACATCTCCATCAACTTCCACAGCAGTCTGAAGACCGACACTCAGTCTCAGCTCCACAAGAAGGCCGAGGGCAGCGCTGCAGGTCAGCTGGACTGTTCCCACACGCACGCATGTGCATGAACACACGTGCACACATACACATGCACACACACACATGTACACACACACACACACACGCGCACACACGCACATACACACACACACGCATGCACGCACATACACACACACTCACCCATGCACACACACATACACACACACACATACATGCGCGCATGCACACACACACACACACACACACACATGGGAGCACCCACGCATGCACACACACACCAGGTACACACACACACACACACACAGTTTATTCAGTCTCTGTGTGGTTAGCTGAGCCATAAGTGACAAAAGATGAAATAATTGATGTTATATATGGAAACTGAAACTGAAACTCTTGTTTTATGTGTGTGTTTCAACAGGTAAATAAAAACCACATAGTGCAGACATCTTTACTCGTGCTTATTGGTGCCAGCCAGAGACTTGGCTGGAAATTCTGGGCTTGGGCATTCTGGCATTTTCTCTCCTCTTCTGACCAGTTATACAGCAAGATGTCTGTTGTGATTGACGTTGTTATCGCTGACTCTTTGGTGCATGTGTTGTGGTGACTCCCACAGACAGCCTGAGACACAGAAGCAAACAAGTGAAAACAGTGTGCTAACTTGATTTAATCAGATGTCAGTTTGCCTGTCTGCTGCTGCATCTGCAAATCTGTGCATGAAGAGTATGTGTATGTGTGCACATACACAGGTATAACTGAGTTTGTTCATGCCTGCATGATTTTTAAAAAAAATATTCATGAAAGGGTAATTTTTTTTTTAGGTGAGTCTGCTGCCAAACGTTTGTGACCAACATTAATATTTATTTATTTATTATGAAAAGAACAGAAGAAATTTTTGAAAAAGAATATATATTTCACCAACAATTTATGCAATGTTGTATTTGCATGATTGTGCCCCGCTTGTGGTGAAATACAGAATGGAAATACAGGGTTACGGAGGGAAAATTTACACACATACGCACACATGCATGCGCACACGCATATTTGCACACACACATGCACACACACACACACACACACACACACACACACACAGAGAGCTATTACAGAAAGAACCACACTTCATTTTAAAAGCTTGCATACTCACAAATGCACATCAGACGCAAAAGACCAAAAAAAATATGTATATACAAATTTAAACCTTTTCCAGCATTTTGGTGTGTGCGCTGCTGATACAGCTGGACCATCTGTTGGAAGCATTGAAAAGGCCAAATCATACATTCCATTTTAAATTCTAATGTGTGGGACAGCTTGCTAAGGTTATTGCCTTCTTCTGTCTTCAACTGAAGGAGGAAGTGTTTGACAGCAAGACGAGATGCATTTTTACATACCTGTGCGCAGCACATTCACTCCATGATTAATGGTGAACCACATTTTCCGCATTGGTATTTTGCATTATGACTGATCTGTTGGATACTACACAAACTGCATAATAAATCAGTAGATGTTTTTCAAAGGGAGTGTCCACTGAGTAGTTTAGGAAAATAAAGATGATGTTATTTTTGCTCCTGTTTTTTTGTGTGTTTTTTAACGGAAACAAATGCCCTCTTTATGGTTTAGGAAAAAGATGTAGTGGTAATAGTTCCCCCACCCCCCCACCCCCACCCCACCTCTTTTTTTCCTTTTTTTTCTTCTTAATGAAAGCGAATGTTCACTGTATACCTTGTGTAGATAAAACATGCAGTGATATAGCTTGTTTGTGTAAATGAAAAAGAATATCCTTTTGTACAATTAGTTAAGTAAGATATTTAATGGTTATAGCTTTTTTTATATATATGCAAGGAAATGTCCTCTGTAAAAGTTGATGAAAATCAAACTGTAGTGGTTATAATCCCTTGTTTTAAATGAAAGAGAATGTCCTCTGTAAAGTTAGGTAACTAAAAAAAAAAAAAAAAAAAAAAAGAATACCCACTGTATAGTTTAGGTTAAAGGGAAAAAATGTAGTTTTAGAATGAAGGAAATGACCACTTGATTTGATAGGTAAGGTTAATCAAAATTTTGTAGTTTTGCTCCTCTCTGGTTTTTTTTGTTTTGTTTTTTTAAGTGGATGTCCACCAAATAGTTTAGTTAAATAAAAGATGGAGTAGTATCTCTTTTTTTTTTCTTTTCTTTTTTTTTGCAAAAATTAATGTCCACATATAAAAGATGTAGTAATAGATATAGCTCCTTATGTCTGCTAAATAGTATAGAAAAATAGATAAATAAATAAAAAATTAAATGGTTATAGCTGTTCTGTATATTTTATGTAAATAAAAGATGTAGTTATATCTCCTTTTTTTTAATTAAAATGAATGTCCTTTGTATAGTTAAGGTACACAAAAGATTAAATAGTTATTGCTCCTTTTTTAATGTAAGTGAATGTCCACTGTACAGTTTAGGTAATACATAAGCAATGTAGCAGTTAAAACTTTTTTGAAGACAGTGACAGTTCACTGTATAGTTTAAGTAAATAAATGATGTTGTGATTACAGCCTCCCTTATGTTTTTAAATGAAAGTGAATGTCCTCTGTATTGTTTTAATGAATAAAAAATGTGTTAGCTTTAACTCCTATTTTTTTTAAATGAAAGTGAATGTCTTATGTATAGTTTAGGAAACGAAATATGTAGTGGTTATAGCTCTCTTTTAGAAATAAAAGTGAATGTCCTCTGTATTAAAATATGTAGTGGTATAGCTCTTTTTTTAATTCTAAATGGAAGTGATTGTCCTCTGTATAGTTTACTTCAACTGTAGTTATAGCTCTTTTTCTTCTTTAGTTTAGGTAAATAAAAGACATTGTTGTTATAGCTGTTTTGAATGAAAGAGAATGTCCTCTGTTTAGTTTAGGTAAACTTGCAGCAAAAAATGAAATATAAAACCAGCACTCTCTGCTGTAAATGCATGAACAGAATTGCTCCCCTTTATCATTGTGACACTCTCTCCCTCTACGCCCAGTCTCACCCTCTCCAGTCATCTGCCGATCTGCTCCACTTAAAGCTTCTCAAGACGCAAAGACTCTACTGTCATTCGCTGCTCTTCATCAGTCTCTGGTCTGTTTGCTTGGAACTTCTTCTTCTTCTGCGTTCGTGGGCTGCAACTCTCACGTTCACTCGTATGCACACGAGTGGGCTTTTACGTGTATGACCGTTTTTACCCCGCCATGTAGGCAGCCATACTCCGTTTTCGGGGGTGTGCATGCTGGGTATGTTCTTGTTTCCATAACCCACGAAACGCTGACATGGATTACAGGATCTTTAACGTGCGTATTTGATCTTCTGCTTGCATATACACACGAAGGGGGTTCAGGCACTAGCAGGTCTGCACATATGTTGACCTGGGAGATCGGAAAAATCTCCACCCTTTACCCACCAGGCGCCGTCACCGTGATTCGAACCCGGGACCCTCAGATTGACAGTCCAACGCTTTAACCACTCGGCTGTTGCGCCCGTCGTTTGCTTGGAACAAGCTTCCCTCTTTCTCTTCAGGAAAAGCCCACATTCAGCCCCTTCAAGTCCCTCGTGAAGCTCACTTACTTCCCAGATAATGTCTTGTAAGTGTCTGTTCAACTTTTCTTTTCTTTTTGTCACATTTCCCCACTTTAGTTCATTCTTGAAAGCTGCTCTTGAGCATGATTAGTATGCATAGTGGTGTGTTTTTTTTCTTCTTTGTTACTTTAATTTGTCCTTGTCGCATGTTAGTGTGCATGCATGAGAATGATCCATATATTTGATACAGGATTTATCACTTTACAGGTACTATTATTATCAGTAGTAGTTACAGTAATGCAATTATTATGCCTTGTCAGTTGTTTTGTAGGATTTGAAGTTTGAACTGGACTGATCGTATAATCTCAGTGTCAAACTTCCAGTCTCAGTGGACACACACCACCTGTTGACTTTGTTTGTTTTCAAGCACCCTAGTACACAACAGAGCGCATTCTGACAAACTGGGCCCAAAGTAGCACATTCTCTCACAGCATGGCCCACAGCTGAACAACGCAATACAGTGTGACTTCACAGCCCATCTCAGTCAAGCACAGCACAGCCAAGGAATCGGTGCCAAGCCAAAAAACAAAACGAGACAAATCTTAAAAGAATCAAAAACCTGTGGGAACACTGTTAATATTAGCATCGTTGTCAAACAAGGAGACTTGGTCATAAGTGTGTATTGTCTGCTTTTTTCTTTTCTTTTCTTTTTTTTCTTTTTTTTAAATTACTACTCTGTGTATCATTACATTAAATCCCTTCACAAGCCATAATGGTAATGATCATGTATGAATATCAATTAAGAAGCAAATAAATGGAGAAAGAAAAAACACAAACATAACAACAAGAAAGATGAAAGACAAGAAAACAATTAACAGAATAAAAATACAGAGTCCCTCCAAGAGTGACAAATGGTGCTGATCAGGCTTGGTACTTTCCACCATTTGATCGTAAAACAGGTGCGTAAAAGTTGGCTGAAGAAGCCTGCAGGATGTAAACTTTTGGCCACATTTGTGTACCACACACGCTTCTTGAGTCAAACGATAAACATTTTGTTGTTTGCAAACTATTGTTTGTAGATCATTTGAAAAAGAATGGAAATTATGGAGAGACAAAGAAAACCGACCCTGACTTTCCACCCTTTGACTTGTTTGTTATCTTTGTAGATATTGTTTTGTATATAGTGTCTGAAGTGAGCATGGATGTCTTACTGGTGCTGTTTGTCTCAGTCTCAGACTTTGATTTGCTTGTGTCCATATCTCTTTTTTTTTTCTTTGCCTACTATATGTTTCAAATGATGGAAAGTGAATCTTCTTTTATCTTCAGTGTTTATTTATTCATTAGCCAAGTGCTTGTAGTACTGATCTCAGAGTCATTTGTGTATTTGGAGAGGACATACATTATTTGCACAAGTTTTGTTGATGTCCAGTTTACCTCCCCTGCTGTTAATTGTGTATGATAGTTGAATTAATGACATTTCTTGGTGCAAATATACACTTTGGATTTTTTTTCTTCCACATTGGATGAAATGGAAAAAAAATTTATGGCATAGTACTTTCTCATTGAAATCTTGGGTCTCTTCCATATCACCTATTTATTGTTGCTGTTATCACAACTCAGCTGCTGCCATTTGTACAGTTGTCTCATTGTTATTTGTAGAAGTATTGTATACCTGTGGTTTACTTTCAGTCTTATTTCTTGTGGAAAAAGTGTACAAATGCAGTTTAAATGTTGTTTACTTTCACAGTCCTGTTACTTGTGGAAGCATTTGTATAGATGTGGTATAGATGTGATTCACTTTCACAGTTATATTATTTGTGAAAGAATTACGTAGACGTGGTTTTACTTTCACATTCGTATTATTTGTGGACGAAGTGCATAGACGTGGTTTTACTTTCACAGTCGTATTATTTGTGGAAGAATTGGATAGACATGTCATTTTTCAATTTTTCATTGCGTCCAACACTAACTGCTCAACTCCATACATGCACGCTGCTTTTTAATCATTGCTGTTCGCCCTGGAGCAGTTGTTAACCTGCGCATCATTGCTTGGTGAGCAGCAATAGTGTTTGCTATGCAGGCGTGGTGAATTACAAGAAGTTTTTTTTCCTGCATGAAGAAATGCTCCACCTGAAACTGAAGAAAAGTAAAGTTTGTCAGTTACGGAAGATCAAACACAGTGGAAAGATGTAATGGGCACAAGAAAAGAAACTTGATAAAGTCTTGTAGAGTTTGACAGAAAAGAAAACAGCCCAGTTAATGATAATGACAGCAGTAAGAATAATGCAGACTGAGGTGTGCGCCTTCCAGACAAGGACCTGATGGCATTTACAAAAATTGTACATACATGGTACATATACTAGTACATGCTGCATGATGTACCATGCACAAACAAGTGTATGCACACACAGACACACACACACACACACACACACACACACACACACACAGCAGAATTTCAAGGAGATCAGTCTCTAAGATCCATAGGCCGAACAGAAGTGTGTGTGTTTTGAGAGACTTCTATGCCTGAGCTGGGGGAGGATCCACATTACGGACACCAAATCTGCCCAGGCTTTCAGGTGTTGTTTCTTTTTTGCTGTTGTTGTTGTTTTACCTTTACCAAGGACAGGCATTCATGCTGGGTGGAGTGAGGAACATTGGAGTAAAGTGCCTTTTCCAAGGACGAAACGCCAGGCTGGAATAGGGCCTAGAAGCGTCACCATCACTTGTGAACACAGGGACTTCAACGCCTAACCATTTAGGCCACGGCGCCTGCCATTAGAATGTTACATTTTACCTTTGCATGACTGTGTTGCTCAGTAGGTGCTGGGTGGTTGTGCATCAAACACAGATTGCTGGTTACAAACCAGCAACAGCAGTCACTAAAATTGCATTATGAGATTTGTCTTTCTCTCAAGCTCTTTCTCCTGCCGTCTCTCTCTTGTTCCCTGTCTCTCATATGCACGAAAACTCACAAGATTCAAGACTGAAGAAAGTGTAATCCTTTGACTCCTGTTGGGGCATGGATGATAGACATTGGCAACATATGTACTGCTTAACTTGAAGAAAACATTAAAAAGACAACTGAGAAAATTCGCTTGGTGATTTAACAAGCAGGGAACACAAATCTGAACAGTCATTCTACCATGTGAAACTGGTATTGAGTAAAGATTAGAGCATGTCCCACAACAGTCTTTCCATACTTTTATGAATTTTCCCAGCTTTAAACATACTCCCTTCTCTGCTTTGAATGAATTTACACAAATTTACAGTAGACTTTGGTTTCACATGGTTTTTAGAATTAACTTATCTAACTTTTTTTTTTTTAATTTTGGACATTTCTAACTGATTCCTGAGATGTTTCTTCCAGTCAATCTCACCAACCGTTAGCTTCAAATTTGAGAGAACATGCACTTTTTTTTCTTCTTTTTTTTTTCTTGCAGTTTTGTTTGTTTATTTTCTTGTGTAGGGCACAGTGTGGAAACATGGACTTGGTTTTGAAGACGCACAGACTTGCTTTGAAAAGCAAGCGTTCAAGCCAGATATTGCAATGGTTGCTATGTGGTATGTGCGTGGAGCTTCTTTCCTCAGTGGATCAACAAAAACCTCATTGTCCGTCCTTTCCACGTCTGTGATACACCCAGAATCAGTGTTTCTGGTGAAGTAGCTTCCTCTTCGACAAGGGAATAAGAGGGAGTGCGCTTTTAGATTACCTTTGTTGTGCTGAGACAGTGATTTATTTTTGATTCGATTGAAGACATTGCGCAGACACGCAAGCATGCTTTCTTGTCAAAAGATGCCATGTGTGTGGAGGTCAGCTGCAAATGGAAATATATAGATGTGGATGTGACCTAGAAACATGTTTAACTTGACCATCGATCGCTTTGCTGAGCACTGCTGTTTCAGAACAAACTGTTGCTTCAGTAAAATAAGTTGTTATTATTCTGTGGACATTATTTGACTAGTAAATATAAGACTTTTTTTTTTTCAAGTATTTAAGACGTCACCTTCATTTATGGTCTGAGCTACTGTCAGCTTGGTGATAAGCAGCTTTATTTGGTTTATGGTCTGAAATCACAGCTTTTTTGAAGATGGTGACTTTTTTTCTGTATATGTTTTAGTAGAATAATATATATATATAGTAGTTGTTGTTTTTTTCTTGAAGAATGTGTTTCCATGTATTGCTGCCCAGTGAAGTAGAGGATGCACCTTGTGGTACGCAGCAGGAAGAACTAACTTATTTGAAATGATGTTTCCTTGTACAGCAAAACATGCTCATTGCACATTGTACAATTTATACAAGCCTTTTTCTTTTTTCTTTTCTTTTTTTTTTAGGAAAGGTGGACTGTGTTTTGCAAATGAATTTTTTCTTGTCCTGATTATACCTACCTTTTTACTCATGTCACAGCTTCTCAGGTAAATTGATTTCATTTTTGTCACAAGTTTATGTGTCTTAGTTGAGGAAAATGGTAACGAATGACTGTGTAATGAACAGTTGTGGTGTCTGCAAATTTTTGTCTGTGAAAATGCACGTATAACTTAAAACAAATGTTCAGTTGCAGACTGAAGCGTAAATCACTTTTGTTGTTGTTTTTTCAGGTAGTTGAAAGATGGGAGGGAGCTTCAGTACAGTCACAATGATTGCATTTTAAATCACTCCAAACTGCTTCTGCTGAGTTATCCAGTGTAGGAGCCTGTTCATACCCCCACATAGGTTTTTACCCAGGGGTCAAATCTGGCTAGCCTACATTAACGCTATTTAGTCTGTTCAGAATAGCCAGGGATGACCTGCAGGGGTAATCTTCAGCTAGCCAGAACTGACCCCCCTCAGCTGGATTTCACTCCTCTGCCCTCTAAATGGATATGGGGGTTGTTCTAGGCTGGCTTGAAACCAGTTCAAATTGACCCCCTCCCCTGTTTAGGTGACATTAACTTCCACTGAAGGGGTGAAAGGATATTTTAGCCTAGTACTGATGGACCCCCACCCCATTCCAATGACCAGCCCTGCATGGTAATGTTGAGAAGTATCAGTATGGAGCTACCCCCTGTCCTTTACTTTACACCACGTTGTAGTGGGAGTGGGGAGACAGACTATTCAAACAGGACACCGCCATATTATCTTCTGTTCAGTTGCAAAAGAGAAGAGTGAGGGGTGCAGGGGGGGATTTCTAAAGGTTAGCTCAGAAGGATCCCGCTTCCTATCTTATTAGTTTGGTTGATTAAACTCATTAAAAGGGGGTAATTTCCAACTAGGGGTAGGGGGTCTTGATCTTGACAAGCCACATAATTATGACCCCAGGAGTCTTTTGAGGTAAGACCAGGCCAGACCAGAATGACCCCGGGGTAAGATCCAGTGGGGAGTGGATTGAAGTTGTTACAGTGGACCACTTTTCCTTCACCTCTACCTCAGGGTCTGTTCCACTGTGTGTGTCATTCCCAGTGCTAGTTCCCAAGTTTAGCTTGCATAACAGAAATGGGTGAAAGGGTTGTGTGTGTGTGTGTGTGTGTTGGTCAGGACTGGCCTTCTTGAACAATTCAACTTTCACTGGAACAAGACCCAAGTCCTGAACAGCTTGACATTAAGGGTGTCAGCCAGCAGGTCATTTAACCCAACTCTGTGTGTGTTTGTTTTGGAGGTGCCTTGGTTGTTGTTGTTTTTGTTTTGATTTTGGTTTTTTTGTTGTTTTTTTGCTGCCCCATCAGCTGCACCGTTTCAGTGGCATTACTCCCACACCGCTCATTTAGATTCCCCCATACACAGCCACACCCGGGTTCGTCCGTCGCAGTTCCAGCGTCGGCAGTCCACAGTGAGCCATCGATGTTAGGTCGCCAGGAGGCCACACACCAGAGGAGACCCTGCACTGCTGCTGAGTCACCTCGATGGTGTTCATTAGTGCCTGTTCTGATTTAATGTACTTAGGACACCACCTATTAAGCCCCCTACTAACGACAATAATGGCTTAGTTACGGAGCCAGACTGAATGAGCATCCCTCCCAGAGTGGAGACCGCCACCACGTCCCTCCAACAACAGCCCCCCATGAATCCACCGACACTGACAACATTGACAGGACTCACCCCAAGCACAGAAGTGGAGGGGTATCGAAACTGAGGTCACCATGAGAGCAGGGCATGAAAGGCCATAGACTTTGAGACTATTTTGTTTGTATTGATGACAATGAAGGAGGAGGAGGATGACGATGATGATGACGATGTTGCTATGATGTCCGTTTTTGTTTGTTTTGGTTTTTTGTTTGTTTTTCTTCCCAGCCACAAAAATACTATTTATTGAAGAACATAATTTTCTTGCTATGCAGGATCAAAACTGTTTGAATTATTTTAGTCCTTGTTGTTTGCTATGAATTGGGAATGGTGGTTGGGTTGGAAGGAACTCTTGTACAGTGTTTTATTTTCCTTACTCATCTTTTCTCCGCCTTTGTCTTCAAAGTTGATTAAAAAAAAAAAATTGGGGGGGGGGGGGTCACATACAACCACAGTTGATGAACTTATTTCATCCCTTGAAACTTGTATTTGTACTCACAGAGACCGCGGAATGAGAAATTTGCATCTCAAACCCTATTTTCAGTTTTGTTTTGGTTTTGTTTTGTTTTGTTTTGTTTGCCAGACTACAAACTGACCATAATTATTCAGTTTACTAAGTGCACTTTACGTTTGCTTCAGTACTTGCTTTACCACATGCACACCAAATTTTACAACAGTCCATCCAGAACTGAAATTTCACATCATATTTTTTTCTTATTTAACCCTCTTTCACCTTCACCACCAGAAAAAAAAAAAAATCACTATGTCTGGGAATAACGAGAGTACCTTGTTTTACCTAAGATGAAATGGATTGATAAGCTGTTGATGTTTAATTTTGATGTTGGTCTGAAAGCTCTCCAGCCAGTACAAAACATACAACCGTGGAAGAAGAAATGTTATCAGCTTTATTTCTAGTATCAGTCTCTCTGTGACTTAGGAAGCAAACAGAAGAATTAAGTGCTGGGTCTTTGGAGAAATCAAACAGAATGGATCCATGTGATAAACTGTTTGTAGTTGATGCTGACTTGAGTCTTCAGTAGCACTTGCATTACAGCTTTGGTGTGTGTGTGTGTGTGTGTTTCTTTGTTTTTCAAGCAGTTGTGTAGATTGTGAAACAGTTCACAAAAGCAATGCATAATTCACACAGTCAAGAATGTGTTGCTATATAGGCATTTGAATGGCAAGTACTGAGCGTTCACTTCACTGTAAAGTCTGATGAATCATCATGCTGGATGTGCGTGCACAAGTAATCTGCGTGGTGTGGCAGCCATGTGTGTGTGCATGCAAGTTATTTATCTACCCTGTGTTCAGGATCAATGAGGGTTAAGGTACTGATCTGGGACCTTTTGTTGTTGTTTTTTTCATATGTCTTCATGTGGTGGTTTTGTTAGTAAAAAGGCAAATGAACATGTCGAGTATGTCCATGACTGATAGAAATTTGTTTCTAATGTGTTGTCCGTTTTACAGCATGTCTTCTTGTGGTGGTTTTGTTAGTAAAAAGGCAAATGAACATGTCGAGTATGTCCATGACTGATAGAAATTTGTTTCTAATGTGTTGTCCGTTTTACAGCATGTCTTCTTGTGGTGGTTTTTTTAGTAAAAAGGCAAATGAACATGTCGAGTATGTCCATGACTGATAGAAATTTGTTTCTAATGTGTTGTCCGTTTTTCAGCACACTTTTCATACAGTCTGTATGTAATGTTGGTAAAGGGAGCTAGCAAGCAACAAGCTATGCGTGTGTCCCCTGTCCAGTTTGGTGTTGGGGAAAAGAAAATGACTTTCCAGCAGAATAAACTCTGCTGCAACAACACAGTTCAACAGGACAAGTTTATGGCTTTGTTTCCACATAGCCTTTTATCTGTTGTGTAAGCCAATGGGAGCAACAAAGCAGCGTGGGTTTGATGTATGGTGAATCATCACCAAAGCGAAAGTGACTTCTTTTTTAAATCTGTTTTTGTGTCTTTCTGATTTGATTTCAGTCATTTGCCTTCTGTGTATCTTGCACAGGGTTGTTGTTTTTTTAATTGTATTTTTTTGTATTATATATTTGTGTTTATCTATGTTTATATACTTAATTTCATCTTAGGCAAATGTTTTTTTTACATACCTGTGGTAGACTCTCAAGGCCCTGACAAGCGTGTTGGGGTTTATGCGTAAGTTAGGTATCAGCTGGGTTTTTTTTTTCTTTTTTTTCCCAACTCATTGAGCGTTGTGCACTAGCATTGCTCTGGCATCAAAATTTGTTTCATTAGAACAGTTTTCACATTCCAACATTCGCATAAACCACAAGGAAAGAGAACTTACCTAGTATTTCCGGATGTGTCCACACGAAATTTGAAGGAAATACAGTATATTTATTTTCTGTGTATTTTTCCACATCAGTATAACATGGAAACCTGCGGAGGCTGTAAACTACCCAGGGTTGAAAGGGTTAAGCAGGTGTGGTTTACCTCTTTTTTTTCTTATCAGTCTGCACTTAGAATTGTGAAGAAAAGAAAAATGATGTTGTATGGACAAAAACCATCCTGCAAGGCACAGTGCCAGGAGGAAGACGAAGAGGCAGACAGAGGAAGAGGTGGTAAGATAACATCCGGGAGTGGACAGGCTCGTTGTTTGCCGTATCACACAGAGCAGCCCATGACCAAGACATACAGCGGGAGATTGTCAGAGAGTCATCAGTGGTGCCTCCACAACCTCACCCGGGGTTAAGAGACCGATGACGATCAATCTGCAAGCTTTGACACCTCATGGAAACTGAAACTGTCACATTTTGTTCACCAGCTGCCTTTTTTCCATCTTTTCTTCCATCACAATTATGCAGTGGAAATGTATCCTGTGTCTAGGGTCATGGCATTGGAAGGTGGGGCCCAGTCCTCTTCTACTTTTCAGCGTTTTAACCTCCACCCCAAACGAAGTTAAGTACCCATTCCCATGTCATGTGGGTGGAGTGAGGACATTTTGGAGTAAAGTGCCTTTCATAAGGACTCATCGACATACCGAAACAGGGCCACGCTCCCAGATTTTAAGGTGAACACTGGATTAGTAGTCTTGACGCCCACTTGATTTTGCCATGGTGATTGTTTGCAAAGTCTGTTCAGTGAGTTCCTTTCACGTGCCAAACTTTTTGCTTCATTGTAACAATACATTTTTACATCCATGAATATTTGGGTAAAAACAAGGGGTATGTCCTTTGGGAACATTGTTTGGTTTGTTTGTTTGTTTTTGGTTGTTTAGGGGTTTTTGGGGGGTGGGGGGGTTGGTTGGTTTGTAGTTGGGTAGTATGTATTGATATAGATTTTAAAATAACAACAGCTTTTGCTAACATTTGTGTGTTGTGTAATTATAAGCATTAACATTTCTTTAAAATTTGTTAAATATGACATAGAATGGTTTTAGTGAAATATAAGAATGGAATTTTTTATGCTTGTATTTTGCTGTTGTTGTTGTTGTTGTTTTAATATGTAATAACCTTTTTTAAGATAAACTGGTTATGTTTCTTCTTGAGATTTGGGGGGTGGGGCGGTATTTATTGGAAGCCAAAATCTCAGATTACAAACTTAAAAGACAGATAAAATGTTATTTTCAGGACTGAAGCATGCTCCAGATAATGCCAATTGCATGAAGTCAGAAAGAAGATGACACCTGTGTAAAATTCTGTTGAGCTTCTTTTTTCTCTCTTGCTGTCATGGGCATTCCCAGTCCATGCCCAACACTTGTTCGTAACTTATAGAGTGTTTAACCAAGTTTGTACTGATATTATTTGAGTCTTTCTTTTGCTCTTGCTATTTACCTTCTTTTTTTTTTTACCACATATCTTTTTTATTTAGTATATTACATCATCTTAGTCATGACTTATTTTTCATGTTCTGTTTTTTGAACATTGTGATAAAGTGATTTCAGGTCCTGGACACCATCAGAAGCACATCACTCACAGCGTGATCAGTACTTTATTTAGCCCCATGACTGGCTTCTATGCAGAGTTGAGCTTACTGTGTACACAGAAAATTGGAATACTGGTACCACTCAATTTAACTGTCGTCTACGTTGTGGAGCAGGCCTTTCAGTAGGTGGCTCTGATTTCCTGACCTACTCTGCAGGTGCCTGTATCTCTCAGGCCTAGTTGACACTGGGACTTTAGGAAACAATATCAATTGACACTTTGAAAGGAAGCATATATATATATATATATATATATATATATATATATATACATACAGTTCAGCCCTGTAGTTTAGCTGCCTTTACACCAGAGGGATCTTTTTACCTATGTTATCATCATCATCACTCGTGATGATTAAAAGAGCCGAAAATATGTCCCTGATTCTATGGCGATTCCCAGTTCCTTTTGTCATGGTGACCCCAATTCAGTGCTTGTGGTCAGTTCCTGGCAGATTTGTGATGATTGGTGCAGGAACGACACCACTGATGAGACTGCACAGAAAATTAAGCATTCAAAAAGGATAACAAAGTTTTAAAGCATTGAAAAAACAAAAATGAAATGAACAGGGTATACGATTTTGAAAACGAAAGTATTAAAGACTCAAAGAAAAAAAAGATTGCACAAACGTGTTTTTGTGTGTGTGTGTGTGTGTGTGAAGTGAGTGTTCTTCTGTGAGTAAGTGAGTGTACTTATGCATGTAGGTCTGCATGAGTGTTTGACATATTGTAAAGAGTATGCAGTATGTCTGAGTGTGTGTGTTATTTACCCAGCATTGAAAATTTACTCAAAAATGACCTTTATCCCACCCCCCAATAGCACACAAGAGCGACCCAGTTACACCCTTTGTAACTAGTTGACAGACTGCAGTAAACACACGGGCTGTTTCCAAAGGGAACTGCAATGTCACTCAAGCGTATTACATGTTTAACACACACACACACACACACACACACACTTTCTTTTTCGTGAAGACCACCTGCTTTGTGTTTCTTAACAGAGAGTGATTATTGTCAGTAACACAGTTCACGATTTCGTGTGCACTGCAAATTTTTTTTTTTTTCTATCCCTTTACCGTGGTAAGCATCAACGTCAATGACATTTCACTGAACAACAAGAGCCAAACAGCAGAAACGGACGGTGATAAGTCAAAAGTCTGCACAACGTCAAGAAAACCAGACCCAACTGCTTACGAACCACTTGAAATCCGGCATGGAAGGTAGGTAAAGAATATTGTATTTGTATTTCTCTGTTGTTGTTGTTTTGTTTTTTTTTGTGTGTGTTGTTGTTTTTTTTGGGGGGTTGTTTTGTTTTTTGTTGGTGTTTTTTGTCAAAACAGATTTCTCTGTGTGAAATTCGGGCTGCTCTCCCCAGGGAGAGCGCGTCGCTACACTGAGAGCGCCACCCATATTTGATATTTTTTCCTGCGTGCAGTTTTTTTGTTTTTTCTTCTTTTTTTTTCTTTTTTTCCTATAGTCGAAGTGGATTTTTCTACAGGATTTTGCCAGGAACAACCCTTTTGCTGCCGTGGGTTCTTTTACTTGCGCTAAGTTCATGCTGCACACAGGACCTCGGTTTATCGTCTCCTCCGAATGACTACATCTTAGCGTCCAGACCACCACTCAAGAGAAAATATCGGCGGCTGAGCCGTGATTCGAACCAGCGCGCTCAGATTCTCTCGCTTCCTAGGCGGACGCAATCAGGGCCCGTATGCACGTCGATCCGGATAGAGGGCTATCCGCGAATAGCGCCTATTCGGGTGGATAGGCCGCAGATTTTGGTATGTACGTCAGAACGCATAAGCTATCCGACTGGGCCCGTATGCACGTCAAACCCAATTAGCTTATTCGCGTTTAGGGCTTAAACGCGGTTAGCTATTCGGAGCTTAAACGCGATTAGCCCCTCTCCGGTTTTGGTATGTACGTCGCCCTATTCGCGATTGAATAGCTCTCCGCGTTTACGGGGCAGGACACGGCGCGCTATTTATAGATTCTTTGGAAAACCGCGGTGCAGCAGGCATTGCTTTCGGTTTAGACATACCCTCCCTCGTGGAACTACCGCTGGTACGTGCTTCGTCGGTTTTCGTCAGTCCCAGTTTTTATTGTTTGTATTACTTGCCATGGAGAATTCAAAGCGCACTAGGAAGCCAAATTTCAGTGCTGATGAAATTCTAGTATTTCTGGAAGAGATGCAGGTGGAACGTGCGCTGTTATTCAGCAGTTTGAATCCGAGTGTAACCAACCCTCAGAAGACAGATACATGGAAAAAGATAGCCGAGAAGGTGAAGGCACCTCGTATGTCAGCTCCCAAATATGTTGCCGCCTAAACCTGAACTTTCGGAACAGGTCATGGTCATCGTACAGGTCAAACGGGTTCTTTCTGTCACGAAAGATGCGGTTTCTTCGCAATTGCCGTCGCTGTCTCACTTGGAAAAACATCAATGCCGCCATATTTATCCGCGTTTAGGCTCGCTATCTGACCCCCGAGGCACCGATAACTTTATCCGCGTTTAGCCCAGGGCCCGTATGCACGTCGATCCGGATAGAGGGCTATCCGCGAATAGCGCCTATTCGGGTGGATAGGCCGCAGATTTTGGTATGTACGTCAGAACGCATAAGCTATCCGACTGGGCTAAACGCGGATAAAGTTATCGGTGCCTCGGGGGTCAGATAGCGAGCCTAAACGCGGATAAATATGGCGGCATTGATGTTTTTCCAAGTGAGACAGCGACGGCAATTGCGAAGAAACCGCATCTTTCGTGACAGAAAGAACCCGTTTGACCTGTACGATGACCATGACCTGTTCCGAAAGTTCAGGTTTAGGCGGCAACATATTTGGGAGCTGACAAACGAGGTGGAAGGTGAGATACGGCTGGAGAATCGTGGGTTTACCTTGACACCCTTGCAGCAGGTGCTTGTTACACTGCGGTACCAGGCGACACACACACACACACACTTTTCTAACTTTATTATTATTATTATTATTTGTTTTTGTTTATTTATTTATTATTTTTGTTCGTTTTTTTGTTTTGGGTCTAATATCACTTTACAGTGAATAGACGTTAAACTGAAGATTAACACACACACACACACACACACACACACACACACACACACAATAACAGGTTAAATGGAACAATGATGGTTGATCGATGCAGGCGGGGCAGTTGGAATAGGACATCGTCATGAATTATCACTGATTAACGAATCAAAGAACAAAGTCAACCCACAACTCACCTCCGATGCCTTCGAACAAATTGGAGTCCGCTCATATGATGTCGAGAATGATGTCTTCGTACGGGACCGGTGGTGGGGGTGGACCTCCTCCCGTTTTGCGTTCATCCCTCTTCTTATTCAACACAGCCCCTTTCATGGAACGCCATTTGTCTTTCAATTCCTGCACCGTGCGAACGGCCACTCCGCACGCCTTCACCTTCTCGGCTATCTTTTTCCATGTATCTGTCTTCTGAGGGTTGGTTACACTCGGATTCAAACTGCTGAATAACAGCGCACGTTCCACCTGCATCTCTTCCAGAAATACTAGAATTTCATCAGCACTGAAATTTGGCTTCCTAGTGCGCTTTGAATTCTCCATGGCAAGTAATACAAACAATAAAAACTGGGACTGACGAAAACCGACGAAGCACGTACCAGCGGTAGTTCCACGAGGGAGGGTATGTCTAAACCGAAAGCAATGCCTGCTGCACCGCGGTTTTCCAAAGAATCTATAAATAGCGCGCCGTGTCCTGCCCCGTAAACGCGGAGAGCTATTCAATCGCAAATAGGGCGACGTACATACCAAAACCGGAGAGGGGCTAATCGCGTTTAAGCTCCGAATAGCTAACCGCGTTTAAGCCCTAAACGCGAATAAGCTAATCGGGTTTGACGTGCATACGGGCCCAGGCGCGGTCACCGTGATTCGAACCCGGGACCCTCAGATTGACAGTCCAACGCTTTAACCACTCGGCTATTGCGCCCGTCATGTTAAATAGTCAAACTGGCTGTTTATTGTAGGTCCCCACATCATCCTCTTTTCAAATCAATAACCAATGGAAGTATTTGCATACAATAATTATTTGATTATTGATTAATTTTCTGTCCTAATCCCGCTTCCCACATCCCACCACTACCACCACCACCACCACCCTCTCACACACACTCTTCAAATACTGTTTTTCTTTCTCCAGTCACTGACACCCTCTCCATTTCACATATTGTTCACGATTTCTCTGTGTGAAATTCGGGCTGCTCTCCCCAGGGAGAGCGCGTCGCTACACTACAGCGCCACCCATTTTCTTTGTATTTTTTCCTGCGTGCAGTTTTATTTGTTTTTTTCCTATTGAAGTGGATTTTTTTTTTTTTTTTACAGAATTTTGCCAGGAACAACCCTTTTGTTGCCATGGGTTCTTTTACGTGTGCTAAGTGCATGCTGCACACGGGACCTCGGTTTATCGACTCATCCGAATGACTAGCATCCAGACCACCACTCAAGGTCGAGTGGAGGGGGAGAAAATATCGGCGGCTAAGCCGTGATTCGAACCAGCGCGCTCAGATTCTCTCGCTGCCTAGGCGGACGCACGTGCACACAGAAAATTTCTTCTGTGTTGAACACAGTTCACGCTTTTTGTTCTCTTTCCAACTGGGTGTCAGCTTCGAAGCTTTTCGTTGGGGAAACTTGTGCTCGCTTTTGCACGAACTCGAAAGACCGCCGTACATCTGTCCGCTGTGACCAGCATCGACAGCCAGCAGAAGATCGTGGAAATCTGAAATCTACACCGTGTGCTAATTTTACAGCGTTGACATCGAAATGGAAGGTAGACATTCTCTCCAATTCATAACCCTGTACATCTTTTAGTAGACGTGGAACTTGCAGCAGTGATAGTTGTAGCTAGATTAGACTGTACCTCTGTAATTTATTCGACCTCTTGTGCGTCTTTCTTTTCTTTTCTTTTTTTTTTTCTTTTTTTTTCGAAAATGTTTATTTATGAAAACTTGCTTGCAATAGCACAGCTGAAACAAGACGTTTACCGCTACTCAGGAATGAGGGGCAATAGTTTTGAGTGGTTTGGGGAGAGGGGGGAAACTTCGGCAATCTCCACATTTCTTCTTCTCCTCCTCCTTTCCGTTACACGACCAACATCGATTTGTCGATGACTCTGTCGTGGTTCATGCATGCTGGGTATTTTCGTGTCTCCATAACCCACCGAACACTGACATAGGTTACAGGATCTCTAACATGCGTATTTGATCTTCTGCGTGCGCATACACACGAAGGGGGTTCAGGCACTAGCAGGTCTGCACATATGTTGACCTGGGAGATCGGAAAAATCTCCACCCTTTTCCCCACCAGGCGCCGTTACCGTGATTCGAACCCGGAACCCTCAGATTGAAAGTCCAACGCTTAGACCACTCGGCTATGCCCGTATTCCCCTGTATTCTTTCTAGTAAGTTTCGTTTCGAAGACAGAAAAAGTTGTGAATTGGTTGAAAACACTGGGCAATATCCACATTTCTTCCCCTCTACTTCTCTGTGCGACTGACGGAGTGAACGTCCACTTGGCCCAAACACAACTCATTCCGTCTCGAGGGGAGAATTATTTTGGATATTGCCAGACAATTGAATGTATGTACTCTACATTTCTCCTCCTCCCCCCACTTGTAATTGGCCTTTGTGTCATTCGAGAGGAGGATAAATGTAGAGTGGCCTATACAATTATTACAATGTTATTAACCAGTTTACGACTTTTTCCGTCTTCGAAACGAAAACGTACAGGGAAAGAAATGTGGATAGTGCCGATTATCATTATTTTAATTCAGTATTGTTTTGAGTTTTCTTTCTTTTTAGTCTGCGTTCATGCGCTGAAACTGGGCTTTTGTGTGCATGAAAATTACGCCCATGTGCCTGACAGTTTTTTGACCCACTGTGCATACATAGCTAACATACTCTACCTAAAAAATAAAAATAAAATTAAAAAAAAAGAAAGAAAGAAAGAAAGAAAAAGGTGCATGTTGGGTATGTTCGTGTTTCCAAAACCCACCAAAGCACTGACTGGGATCGTGAGATCTTTGATTTGTTTATTTCTATCAAATTTTCACCATAACTTACTCATTGATAGGCCATGTCAGATTTCAAATAATCGAACCTCGAGGACCCGGCGTGGGACAAAAATTCAGCAGAATAAAACCACTCGGCTGTCACGTCTGTTTTGTACTTAGTATTACAAACGAAGACTGGAACACCAGACATTTCCACTCATATCGTTCGAGTTGCAAGTTGGGATTAGAGGGGATCTGAGCGAAGCAGACAAAATTCCTATTTAAAAAAAAAAAAAAACAAACAAAAAAAACAAGAGAGGCAAGACCTTCAAGACTCACTTGTGATACAGTTTTTAAAAAAATCCAAGCTTTTTAAGATGAGAAAGATCAGTTTAAAGCAAATTAGGTCCCCTAGCATTAGAGTAATTTCCCTTGTTTACTATCTGCACCAAAACGTTTGCAAAATAAATAAAACTTCCATGCTTAGCAAAAGAAGTTCCTGTTTGAACAAAAAATGATAATAATGACTGCTCTTGTTGTTGGGTCGAATATCAGATCAAAGTACCAAGTTCAGAGAATACAAAAAATATAAATATAACAGTAAATGCAGTTTGCATATAATTAGGCTTCATTTATTAATTTGTTTGTGCCCATCCCAGAGGTGCAATATTGTTTTAAACAAGATGACTGGAAAGAACTGAATTTTTCCTTCTTTATTTTTTTGCCAAATTTGGTGTCAACTGACAAAGTATTTGCAGAGAAAATGTCAATGTTAAAGTTTACCACGGACACACAGACACACGGACACACACACACACACACACACACACACACACACACACACACACACACACACAACCGAACACCGGGTTAAAGCATAGACTCACTTTGTTTACACAAGTGAGTCAAAAAAGCAGGGAGAGAGAGAGAGAGAATCTGAACGAAGCAGACAAAATTTCTAAACAAAATTTATGTACAAAGTATCACACTGTCATATATGACAGTGATGACGAGGTTTCCTTTCTCCCCCCAGGTTCCTGTTAGGACCAGCAAAACGAATCCACACTTGACGGCTGTTAATAATATTCAACATATCATCATAAACATAATGTGTATGGTTTACACAGGAAGACGATGAGAGGGGAAAGCGGAAATTCTGTCCTCAAGTTGACGAAGCACAACCTACAGTGTATGGATATATGAATGATATATCAGAAAGTAAAAGAGAAATTTTACATATATCGCCCACTGAACAAAACTGAAAATTAGTCGTCCTTGGGATTATTGGTCGAAAGGATAAGCATATTTTATGGCTGAAACTGGTATCACTGTAAAAGATTACTCTCTCTCTCTGTCTCTCTGTTCTGTCTCTGTCTGTCTGTCTCTCTCTCTTTCTCTCTCCCTCTGCCCTCTCTCTCTCTCTCCCTCTTTCTCTCTCTCCCCCTCTCTCTCCCCCCCTCTCTCTCCCCCCTCTCTCTCTCCTCCTCTCTGGTATCACTGTAAAAGATAGATTCCTACTCCCTCTCTTTCTCTATCTCCCTCTCTCTCTCCCTCTCCCTCTCTCCCCCTCGCCCCCCCCCCCTCCCCCTCTCTCTCTCCCCTCTCTCTCTGGTATCACATGACTGTGATGATGATGTAGCAGGCTGGCGGCGAGACACGGCTTTGGGTGCCGAGGACTGGTTCATCATCTACCTCACAGTCCTAACCGCAGTGGTGGTGATCGCCTTCATCTTTAGCTGCTGCAAAAGGCGAGCCAGCGCCAACGACCCGGAGCGCCAGAGCCTTCTGGACCCGCGGCAGGCAGAGGACGAGGATTGGCAGAGTTCCTGGAATGATGCTGATGCTGGGTTCCCTCGTCCCGTCTACTATTACAACAGCAGGATCGAGCAGAGGTCGGAGGACAACATCATCTGGTACAGGGGTAACGCTGTGCCCGTTGATCCCAGTGTTCTACCAGCAGCAGGGTGGAGGCCCCGGAGGTTCAGTGTGTGACATACAGGAGATGTTCTGAAGGGTGGCGGTGGTGGTGGTGGTGGTGTCCTGTCTGCCGCCCGGGGAGTGAGGAGGAGAGGGGGACGGAGTGTGTGTGATCTAAGACGCTATAAACACACATGTATATTCTTCGGTGTGACTATCTATTGTTGTTGGTTCCCACCCCCACACCCCCCCTCCCCTTTGTCAATGGGTCTGTGTCAAACTACGAATTATAAACTTAAGATGGACGACATAGCCATACTCATTTAGATACTTTTCTTTTAACTTTTTTTTTTTTTTTTTTTTTTTTTTATAGATCTCTTCGCTTTATGTGTAAGCGTGGCCATTCGAACTGTGTTAACTCATTGTAAAACTAAACATTGAACGACAGTGCCTAATGAGATCTCGTGCGTGTGTGTGTGTGTGTGTGTGTGTGTGCGAGGGGAAGGTGGGGAGGAGGGGGGGGGGCTCATGAAAAATATAACGAAAGTACAAGCTTTTCATTCCGTTTTGTTTGTTTTTTTATTTTTTGTTATTTTGTTCAGTTTTAAATGGTTTTTTTTGAGTTCTGGAAGGATGGAGCACAGCCTGTGGAAATCGTGCTCTGGTTACGGACGATCATTGATGCATCAAAAAGGTACTACGACGCTGAACTGTTTCACTGACACACGGACTCTTGCGCGCACGGTCAATTTGGATTTTAAACACCTTTGTTTTTATTGGAGTTT
>NC_134879.1:55565855-55633355 GCF_041734735.1 Babylonia areolata | reverse complement strand
AGTGTTCAAGTAATATTGGTGATGGTAGTAGTCACTGTAGTATGCTGCACTTGCCACACATAGATTTCAGAGACAGTAACAATACTGTACCTTATCTATCTATCTCTCTGTGACTCACTGTCCCATCCATCTGTGAATCTTAGTGTATGGGGGAGTGAGGGGGCGCTGTCAGTGTGTGTGCGCGCGTGTGTGTGTATGTATGTGTGTGCGCTCGCACGCGAGCGTCAGTGTGTGTATGCATGTGTGTGCACGGATGTGGGTGTGTGTGGAGGGCCGGGGGGTGTTTTCTTCATTATGTATACAGTTCTGCATGAAAACTTTTTCCTTTCATTTATGTGTGTGCTATTTGTAATAGATGTAGATTAGCAAGGACAGATTGGAAGAATAGGCAATGCCTAAAATCTTAATCCTTGAATAAAAACGTTTTGAGTTCTGAGTTCTGAGTTCTCTCTCTCTCCCTCGCTGCGCATTTTTATAAATTACGTGTTGTTTCTTATAAATATGATGCTATAAATTACGTGTTGTTTCTTATAAATATGATGCTTATTATGGTGTTGTTCTTTTCTCGTTTTCTATGAATTTGTTAACGTTTGCTCATTTTTTGTGGTCTTCTTCATACCTTTTCTTTGGACGTTTTTCCCTTTCGAGGGCTGGAGGGGGCAATTGTTTGCTTGCTCTGGTGCTATCGGAAATAAGATTCATTCATTCATTTATCATTCATTTATTCCTTCCTTCCTTCCTTCATTCATTCATCCTGTTTCTCTCTCTCTCTCACTCACTCACTCACTCTATCTCTCTCATTACCATATTCATGTACATTGTTGTCATTAATGCAGGTATCATGATTATGTACTTGTAAATGCTACTGTGCAATTGAGTGTATTTGAATTTCATGTATGTTTTTCTATAACCCTTTGTTATCTTGTGAACATTTTGATTTCATTTCTTTTGCCCTGAGGGCTGGATGTAAAAAAGCATATGCATGCTTATTCCACTTCCCACATTAAAAAGATTCGTTCGTTCGTTCGTTCGTTCATTCTCATTTTACCTCTATCTCTCCTTCTCTCACCCCCCCCCCCCCCCCCCCCCCCTTCTCTCCCTCTCTCTCTTCCCCCTTCTCTCCCTTTCTCTTCCCCCTTCTCTCCCTCTCTCCTTCTCTCTCCCCCCTTTTCTCTCTCACCCTCTCTCTCTGTTTCCAACTTCCATTTTTACTTTTACTTCAGTATTTGCACGATCATAACTTCACACGCATTACTCGCGCACGCACGCACAAACACACCGACACACACACGCGCGCACAGAGAGAGAGAGAGAGAGAGAGAGATTAAAAAAAGTAATGTAATCGGGGGCTGAAGTCAGTGTTGGAATGTCAGGTTTGTTGTATTTGGTGGATCGGATTCCGATTTCGTTTACTTTCCGAGAATAACATGTTTTTTTCCTCTTGGTATTTACAAGCCTCCTTCTTCTTTACAGAAACACGCACGAGCGTGCGCGCGCGCACGGACGCACGTACGCCCACGCACGTATAGTCTTTCGGCGACTACTGTATCGCGGCTGTAAATATTTCTTTTTGCACGTGCACACGAGAACGAATTTCGTTAGTGTTCAAACACAGTTCACGCGTCTACTTCTATATATATTTTTCTTGGTGGGTTAGCAAACTTGAAATTTTGTTGAGACTTCTGACGACCACTTCAGCGTGAACTGCAAAGGCCCTTCAATCCTTTCACAGTGGCAAGCAGCAACGTCCGCAGAGGACTCTTGGCGTACCAGTGTGCAGGACACAAAGGTAGAGAAAAGAGAGCTGACCAGACCCACCTGATTTCTTCCAATTACTCCAACTACGATTTGGAAGGTAGGCCACGGAAATTTGCTAGGCCTATTCTCCCGAGTAGTATTAGTTGTAGTTGTTGTTGTTTGGAAATAGGACGTGTGGTTTGTTTGTTGTTTTTTTTTTTTTTGGGGGGGGGGGGGGTTGTTTGTGTGTTGGGGTTTTTTTGGCGGTTTTTTTTGTTTTTGTTTTTGTTGGGGTTTTTTTTTACATCACACGTTAACACAAATAGTGAACATGGATTTTTTTAAAATCCTTTAAGGGTTTGGTATTTGTTTTTCGTTCATATTTTCATTGATAATTCAATTTTTATCCATATTGTGATTATTTTGTTCTTAGTCTGCGTTTGTGGGATGTAACTGAGGTTTTTCTTTCGTGTATGACTTTTTTTTTTTTATAACCCTGCGATTGATAGGAAACCTTTAACCGTTGGTACATGCTGACATGTTTGTGTTAACATAATCTCCCAAACATTGGTTTCCGTGAATACTTTTACCACTATGACGAGTGCGGTTTTTCTTTTTCTTTTTCTTTTTTTTTTTTTACATAAAATTTATACGCAGAATCCCAGACATGCAAAGCCAACCCCACTGGACATAATACTTGATTTTATTACGACAAAGGGCATAAAAGGGGAAGAAGCCCACAGAATTTCAGTCTTTTTGATCTCCTCCTACCAGAAATACTATGGACTATGGGGTAGTGATTTTGTGTATACTACAGACACAGAGGGCCGAGACACCAGCAGGTCTGCACATTGCTAATCTTGGAGAACGGCAAAATTCCATCCTTATGTAGGTATACCCCACTGATACTGGGACACGTGCAGTGGAAAGACATATATAAGGGAAACGGTGGGAGGTGATCGGTTAAGGAGAAGATGCTTTTGGACTTTCGTGTATCCGGGAACTGTTGGGGGGTGGCGGGGAGAGAAGGTGGGGGAGAAGAAAGGGACACGTGCGAACGCGCACATAATTTTTTTTTTTTTTTTTTTTAATGTGTGTTCTCTAATTCCTTGCTAATGCATGTCTTCTGCTCTCCCCGCCCCCACTACTCTCCACCCCTCCACTTCCCCTTTCCACATGACATGAAACATGACGTGCACTTGCCGACATTTTCCTTCTGACATGTGATGTGACTGTCGCCAGTCCACACGTCACGTCGCACGCACGGCAAAAGGCAGCAGCAGCAGCAGCACCACCTCGATCAGTCGCAAGGGAAGCCGCGAAAACTGACCATGCATCCAGGGACGATTGAGCTCCTCGTCGTCTTTGTCCTCGTTGTTCTTGTTTTGCTCTTGGTCCACTGCCTCGACAGGCACTGCAAGGAGTCTCCAGCACAATCCCCACAACGCCAGGGGCAGGCACAGTGCTCCGCTGAAGACCCACCATCACCCAATGACAGCGGCTACTGTCGGTCCAGCGGCGAATCTGACTCTCCGGGCAGGAAGAGGCTGGCCAGGGAGAGCGACCCCCCTGCCCCCTATTCTGTGGTCAACGAGGTGGCTGGTCCTCCTCCCGACTACGGCAGCCTATACCCACGGTCTGCGATAGACAATGTGGTGTTTGATGAGTGAGTGTAGCGAGGGCGGCTGCTTGCTGGTGCACGTCCACGATTTTCTACTGAAGTCAGCAACGTGAAATCCGGATGTCCAGACCTTTTTGCAGGTGCCCAGAAAGTTGGGGCTTTGTGAAAGACGTAGGATACGCCTGGGCACATGAGTCTGGGGGTCTGCATATAAGTGGCCATGTTTTTCTTATTTTTCTCATTTTCCAGTCATTTGATGTGTGTGTTAAACAACTCATTTTAACTAAGCTAAGAATGGGGCGAGAGAATTATAATTATGAATGGCGTATGTGGTTCACTTAAAAGACGCCCTTCTAGTGTGTGTGAAAGCGTTGACATGTTTTTTTTTCCAGTCACTATAGGTCCTGTCCGTGATAAACAATAGAATATCGTAGCAAGATTTCGCGGGCGTGTGGTGTGTGCGTGTGTGTTTTTAAATAGTAAAATTGTGATTGTTTTTACAATTGCAACATTTTAGAATTTCATATAATTATTTGCTGATTTGGACAGAGCGCACCTTGAGAAAATTACACTTTTGTTGCGGACACAAACTCGATTAAAAAGATATATATACATAAAGGTGGGTTTTTTTTCTTTCTGATTACGTATTTAAAGTTTTGTGGAAAAGATTTGATAGATACCAACAAATGTTAAATTTTATCGGCTTTTCAAGATGAAGAAGACGCCTACTTTTATATACGATAGGGCTGTATAAAGATCCCCCGCCCCCCTCTTCGATGCCATAATTTCAATATGCGAGGCAATGATTATGCCTGTGTGGTCGATTGTCCTTGCATGGCATTTTCACATTACGTTTCAGCCAGTTCATGTCTCAGTTGTTGAGGTGTGTGGTGCAGCCAGTGATTGCTGTGACGAGTCTACTTGTGTTCATTTGTACTATTTCGTTTGTGTCACTGGGGGGAAAAAACATGACTATATAAGTTAAATCAATTGACAACCACGTAACTTGCCGGGTCAAAATAGTGCGCTTTTTAAATGTTTAATCAAAGTGAATTTTAATCTTTCAATGGCTCAAAAAATTTTGCATTTAAAGAATTTCATGCAAGGTCTTCACAATTTTTGTTTGAACTAATCCGCCGGCCTTGGGCAGAACATGACGGATGACTGAAGAGAAAGTGTGTGTGAAAGGGGGGTGTGGGGTTACCTGCGAGCGTGAGAGAGTGCACCGTTTGTGATTCTGATGCAGACACAATTTTCTGTCTTTTTGTATAATTAACTGCACGAGAGCCATAGCTATTAAAACTTGCTGATCTGAGACAACACTGATTTTGTAACGAGGACAGTGGTTATGACAATGAGTGTAATATATATATTTTTTTAATTATCCAGTATAAAATTAGAACCGCATTTCTGGGTGAGAGAGATGGGAAAGAGAAACCCAGACAGACAGTAAGTTCAAAACACAAGGCCAGAAATGCAACTAGTTTTGACATGTACTCATTTATTCAAAACAGCTGTCGTGAATGTTATTTTCTTGATTAAACATGTCGTCTTGGATATCGGGTTTATATCACATCTGTTAAAGTGTGACATAATGAAGTCATGCCTTTATTTATTGAGCCAGTAATATCAGATTTGAAAAATATATATATATATTATGCGGCGAAATACAGGAAATTATATCCGAATGAAAATCTTTGCGAGACTGACGAGTCAAAATCTTGCGAAACATGTCTCAAGAAGTAACGTGTTTAAATCATGTTAAATACAACATTCTGTCAGCGCAAAGTGCTTTTCTTTTGAGCAATATTGAGAGTACATTTCTGCACTAATTATGTGCCAGTGCCTTTGAAAAATAAATAAAAGATGACATGTTTACACTGAGGAAATTAGTCGGTGTTTGATGTGGACAGGTGGCAGAACCGTTCAGTCTTTGCACTCCTTGCGTCAGCGTGTGTGTGTGTGTGTGTGTGTGTGTGTGAGATCTACTGTAATATTAAATTTTCAAGCCCACGCGCATACACAAGCATGCACACCGACGCATGGCGGCACGCACTCGCGCGCGCGCACTAACATGCACGTGCGCCAGCTCGGTGACATATAGGCTACACGCTGACACTCAAGGCGTTGCGCACGCTTTCTATCACGAGTTACATCAGTGGGCGCATAAACAAAGACACAAACTCAGCGCGCACACACACGCACACGCACACGCACGCACACACACACACGCGCGCGCGGCCGGCACACTCAGTTGGCACTGACACACTGACTCTCTCTCTCTCACACACACACACACACACACACACACACACGGCACACACACACACAGACACACACACCGTCACACACACACACACACACACACGGCCGGCACACTCAGTTGGCACTGACACACTGACACACACACCGGGCACGCACACACACACACGGCACACACACACACACACACACACACACACACACACACACACACCGTGACACACACACACACACACACACACACACACACACACACACGGCCGGCACACTCAGTTGGCACTGACACGGCACACTGACACACACACACACACACGCCGGGGCGGCACACACACGGCGGCACACCTCACACACACACACACACACACACACACACACACACACACACACACACACTCACGGTCTCACACACACACACACACACACACACACACACACACACACACACACACACAGAGATGACTCGTCAGTTTCTTCAAGTTCCTTTTGAGGAGGTAATTTACAACTGAACATGAAATCATGCGCCTGAAACCGGCATATTGCACACGGCGCACACGCACACACACACACACACACACACACACACACACACACACACACACACCACACACACACACACACCACACACACACACACACACACACACTGTCACGGACACACACAGTGACGGCACACACGGCACACACACAGAGGAGAGAGAGAGCCACGGGGGGTTCAGTTCAGTTGGTGTCGCCGTGAGTCCTCAACGGCCACAACTTGTGAGAGGGGGCTGAGGAGAGTGTGTTCAACATGGCCTTTAACCTGATTGACTCAGTCGACTCGGAGTCAGACACTGACATGCTACACTGATTTTAGTCATTTTCCATTGCTGGGAAGTTCCGAAACTGTAGCCCCAGTTTCACATGTAGATTTTGTTGTTGTTGTTGTTCACTTTCACGCTGATAAATCGCCAACTGAATTAACGAATTGTTCAGATCACGGAGACGCTCATGTAGTACTATGCCTGGGTCTATATGTTATTGTTATGGAAAGAGACTGACAATTTATCGGTCGCTTTGGTCTAAGTCTAAAAAAATATTTGAGAATCAAACCAGCATTTTTTTTTTTCTAATTAACCTTCCTACCCCCTCCCCCGTCCCCTCCCCCCCCTCCCCGCCACCCCCCACGGGGCTCCCCCCTCCGAAAGATCTGATGCGGTTTGTGTGCCGGTGTGTGTGTGTGTGTGTGTGTGTGAGGCCGTGCCGTAGTGCGCGGTGAGCGCGCATTGCACGTGTCTTTTGTATGCGCCAGTGTATTCTCCATCTCATTCTGTCGTCTCATTCTTGTACCTATTTCTTTTCCCTTTAACAACGCGGACTTGAAAATCAATCTATAACCAGCGAATTTCTTGCACAAGACAGGACGACACGTCTTGAGTCATCGATTTGCCCCCCCCCCCACCCCCCCCTGAAAACCCGCAGTAACATAACATACAGAGTTGTAGCCCTTGGTTTGCCACAGTGGCCAGCTCTTCAGACAGACGAGAAGGGTAGCTGGAGGGTTTTGGATCATGGACCAACTTTCGTAAGTACGCCTTTGGAATTTTTGGAATGTTGCTTCAGTATTAATGGAAAATGAACGCATTTTCACAATTATGATTTATTTGTTTAAGAGCGAACCTTTGCTTTCATTTTACTATCCATTCTTTGGTTGGGATGTTCCGAGTGCGAGTTCGTCGACAGCAGACGTGAGTCAGTCAGCTATCGTCTGCAACAGTGTTCCAGTGCAAACACCCATTTGCTGCTAGCATGAAAAGATGGGCGTGGGATTTTCCAGGGAAGGTTACAGAATCAACAGAAGATTTGCCGACAGGAAATGAACGGGGATAGTGCATCAAGCGTTAAGTCCGTCGGGGTCTGTTGCACATAGGATGCGCTTTCTTTTTTTTATTTTCCTTTGGACTTGGTAAAGTGTTTACGATGGGACATCGGGAGTTCGAGAGTGATGATAACGATGGAAGTAGACGTCGATGATGAAATAGATTGATTTAGGTTCCGTTAGTGCTAAATACTTCAGACTGTTAAGCCAAACAAGTAATCATTATTTCTAATGCAACATAAATCATGAAATTTGATGATATAAGAATAAAGAGTAATAACTCTACAACAAAGGTTAAAGTAATATATACTTAATATTAAGTATTGATGCTTTTCTTCTTTTTTTTGCGTGTGGATAATATGCATTTTATTTATCTTTTTTTTTCAGTGCATAGTTATTACATGTTTGACTTTTTCAAAACCACAGGTGTGGAACTTATTCACACCCACCCACTGACTCACCTACTGACCCATTTTTTTTTGTATTGACCTTCCAAAACTCCCAATCCCCAAACCTCTCCAACCCATCCTTTGCTCATAACTATTTTATGTCTTTGACTTTCTTCCCCACATTTTCAGATTCACACATAGATATCTACTTGGACTCTTGATGTCCTTTCTCTTGCTCATAGTCGTAGCTCAGTCTCATTCATGTTTTTTTTTCTTCTTCTTCTTTTGTTTAAAAATGAAATTTACAATGTAAACTAAGACAGTAAATGAGAGTGAAAAATCTGGTATTATTAAGATTTTGCAGTTATACATGATAACACCGACACAGTTAAACATAATTATATATAACACCGACAGATTCACATACATATCTTTAACTTACACACATACATGCACACATCCTTAAGTATTTCACAGTTATGTGCACACACACAAAAAAAAACCCCAAAACAACAGAAACACTTATTCATGCGCGCGCGCACACAGACACACACACACACACACACACACACACACACACACACACACACACACACACACACTGAATGGATGACTGGAGAGAAGAATCAAGGGGAGTATCCAGATCAGAGTATTCATGAATGAATGGATACCAATTACATGTAGGCTTGTGAAGTGATGATGGTAATTTTTTTTTTTTTTTTTTTTTTTTTTTTTTTTTAATGTTGATGACAGGGTGGAAATGTTTGATCTGCTGTCCTGGATTTACTTGAGAGCTTGATCAATAACAGTGGGAAATGTGTATCCTTAATGAAAATTTTGCACATATTCTGCACAATCTTTTCTTTTTTGTTTGTTTTTTAACATGAAAGTTGAGGGCTTGCAATGGAGAATAAACAACTCACCACTCAAGCAAACCCCATGCTCCAAAACTTAAGGTATGACAAAAATTGCCCAACTCATAAAATGTGTAAAGCTCCAGCCACAAAAGCAATATATGCCATCCCCTCATAGTGCTCACCATTGTAATCCAACTTTGCCCTCAAAGTTCAAATGCCAGTAGAGCCCTATTCATCAAGAATAAAATAACACCCTGTTGACAGTCTATAGGTCAGACGTTGGGATCAGAGTTACACCTACTACAGTATACAGATCCTTATCAGTGTTGTAGATGCTGTTGAGTAATACTGTTGATGATGGCAGATGAAACAGGGTGGGCATAGTTGATGTGCGATCCTGGAGATAATTGTGACAACAGAGCTCAACCAGAACAGTTGGAAAATGTGTTAGGTTAAAAAGGTTAAGATGAGGCACCATGGCAGAATCATTAGGTGTACTACTGATCCAGTATTCACCAGTGATCAACATGGTGTTGTGTCCCTGGGAAAGGCAGTTTACTCCAGTTTGTAGCCTTCATTGAAAGGCTGTAAAAATTCTGCAATCCACACACAAGTTGAGTGCATGCAAGGGAGGAAACAGTCTCACACCACACAGACAGACCCCAAACAACAAACTTTGTGGGTGTGGACACAGATTTTCAGCAACAAAGTGGGGACATTGCCAGCATGGAAATGGTCATGCTTTCCCCTCAATGTAGTTAGTAAATTAAGGGCTTTGTTGCAGCGATGGTTTTTGTCTTTTGAATGTCAGTTACAAACAGCCAGCAAATTTGGTAAAATGCCAAGCAAGTCACTTTACATTCATAAAAATAAAAAAAACTGCAGCAGATGTTTATGAAGATATGTGCAGCTTTCAATATAGGGTTGTTCCTGGCAACATTCTGGAGAAAAATCCACTTATATAGGAAAAACAAATAAACTGCACACAGGAAAAAAAAGGGTGGCGCTGTAGTATAGCGACGCGCTCTCCCTGGGGAGAGCAGCCCAGAGAAATCTGTTGTGATAAAAAGAAATACAAATACAAATAGTTCAGATTTTGGTCTGTTTTAGAACGATAAAAAATGTCTCTTGCTGTATTAGACTGAGAATTTTCACTGAGGCAAAACAATTAGATGAAGTTACTTCTAACTCAGTCACTGTTTGATAAAACAGTGAGAGATTGAATGCTTTCTGATTTTGTTGTTGTTGTTTCGGTCACTTTGGAAACTTTCGAAAAAGAAATTATAATGATGTTTAATCTGGTTCAGCAATAATTATTTCAGTTAATTATGTTGATAATGAATTCAGTTCTTAACTCTTTACATCTTATTTGCAGTCAGGTGAATTTAAGCAGAGTGAACAGAGAGAATATATTACAACAACAAAAACAAAAACAAAAAAAGTCAAGTTGTTAAGACACAACAACTTATGTACAGTTGATAAATCAACTGAATGGGAAGACATAGATTTATTGAAATATTTTAAATCATTCTTGAAAATTCTTGCCCCTAAATATGTCCAAATTGTTTATTTTATTTTTTTCAAAAGAGAGTGTAATTGCTGATTACAAGATAAAGAAAAGCGTGGCAAAAGACATGAAAAGTATCCAAGCATGCATATGTAAAGCAGCAGAACTGTGTAATTCATACCAGATGTGGACAACAGGAAAGTCTGGCATTTTGTACCTATTGCTCCTAAGTGCTGGTGTAGTGTCCAATATGCTGTGGCTGTGCATCTGGCCACGGTGGCAGATGTGTTCAGTTACACAGTGTCCCTTCAGGTAAAAAGTCATGTCTTTGGCCACGGTGGAACAGGATGAAATCATGCAGAAAGAAAACAAGCCTTTGACTGTGCATGCATCAATAGACAGGAAAAATAATGGGAAGAACTTCAAGTAACAGCACTTGCTGTTTTTCTTACACACTGTGTGTCTGTGTGTGTGTGTCTGTTTGCGTGCGTGCGTGTGTTTGTACATGTGTGTGTGTCTGTGTGTTGCTTTAACATGGAATGACAGCTGCCTGTTGTGCATTCCCTAGATAAGAATGGTACATACTCTAAATAGTGCTATGAGTTATTGTCAGCTCACAACACATGCATTGGCAGTGCTTATATTTGGTTCTCAGGTTTACACATTTCACATGCACATGCATACGCTTTCCATCTGTCTCTCTTTCTCTCATTCATTCTTGTTCAGTCATGTTCTCAAACAACATGGTCTGTAGATCTCTCTCTCACTCTCATGAACATTTACACATTAAGTTCACTGACTGCAGTGACTTCCACCACTCAGTACATGTGTGTATGCACATGCACATCCATGCACATGCAGTCTCCTCTCTCTCTTATATGCTCAAACATTGTTGACTAACTCTGACCATCCTACACATACACTTCATATTCACCCATATGCATGCATGCTCATGCACAAACATGCATCTGCATTTGCACACATACATGTTCGTACACACACATACACCCACTCACTGACTGATACAGGGGTCTGCTACATTTCTAAGAATACTGAGGCATGAGCTGTTAATTTGTGAATATGTTGTGTATTTATTTGTTTCAACATCACAGTAGGATTGCATAAGAACATGCATTATTTCCCATACTCTGACACAGTCCGTGTTTATCAGACAGGTATGATATACCAGTTTTCATCCCTTTTTGGGAGTGGGGGGATGTCACTGGTTAAGTATGTTTTTTTTTTTCCTTTGAATTATTTTCAAGACCATGCATACACTATTCAGTTTATGACAGTTTCTATGCAGGATGATTCATAATCTGGGGAAAGTTGTACCATTCTAGAACTGTTCTGGAACCCACGACCCGGTAGCTGCCATTCCCACACCTGTAACCCAGTAGGCCTGACTCTGACACTCCCCCCCCTTTCCTCCCTCCCCCACTCTTACCCACATTCCCCTGTTGTTGGCGGGCCTCCTGGCACCTGGATGGGGAGGGAGAGGAGGGCACAGGCAAGGGGTTCAGCACTCCAGACTGTAAGGAACAGAGCTGGTGTGCGTGTGAGTGCCAGGATTACAACTCTCTTTAGAGTGCTCCAGCCCTGCGGCCACGTTTTGTGCCAAATGATGAAGAGCCTTTCAGCTTGAGGGCAGAGAGAAAAGGAACCACAACCATGATCTATGAAGAAGAGAGATTGAGAAGATATGTCTCTTGATCATGGTGCATCACACTGATCTGCAAAACCATGGAAGTTGTAGTGAACAGCCATACCTGAGGCTTACAGGAGTGTTGAGAACAGTTGAATACTAAACAGTTATGTGCTGCCAGGGAGTGTTGTTAATTGAGTGGTGATGTGTTGAGGACCGTTGTATTGTGTTGTTTTGTAGTACTCATCAACAGCAAATGCCTTTGGTTGAGCCTTGGTGTTGCTTTGTGTTCATCTCCTTCCAGTGCTGTTGATTGTTACAATGTTTGAAAGACACTTCAGTACTTTGTGTTCGTCTCCTGCAAGTGATGTTGATTGAAGAATGTGTACATGAGAGATTATGACTTGTGTCAGTGCAATGTGTTGATCTGCTGCAAATGCTGCTCACTGAGCAACGACCATGGATGACAATTGATCAGCACTTAGCAAGCATTCATTTCCTGCAGGAGCTATTGATTGAGAAAGGTTTTCTTTACATGGTAATTATTTACAATCTGGTCTGTGGAGAAAACAGAGGCTGTAACAGTATGAGTACACAGAGGCTGTAACAGTATGAGTACACAGAGGCTGTAACAGTACAAATTAATGACAGTGCTGTGATTTCTCTTCTCTCTTTTTTTTTTTTCTCCCCCCCCCCTCCCCAATGCTTAAAAAAAAAAAGAAAAAAAAGAATAACACTAACAGGAACAAGTACAGGTTATCATCAGAGAGCTTCTGGTGATATGATACTATCAGAATTGTTATGCAGCAGCATTTTGTGTTTTTATAGAATATTCTGCTTTTTGTAAAGGCCTATAAGGCAACATGTTCATGAGCAGCAAGCGGTGATTAGAGAGGTCTTCCCTCACATGTGCATTCCCAGTAAAATGTGCATCCTGTTTTGCAAGGCAGTCTTGGTGTTTCATTATTGGGATATCTTTGAAGTTATTCTGTGCTCAAGGGTGAGGCAGTATTTTATTTTTTTTATTTTCTGCTTCATTTTACATACAGATTTATTTACATAATCTGTTTTATGTGCTTAATCATGACATTGTCCTTCATGTGTGTTACATGCAAATATGAACACATGTGCTATATGTGTAGGCATACACAATGGTGTATATTTACAGTGTACTGCATTTGATGGTTACGTGTCCATTATATATCCTCAAGTGATTTCGTTATAAATATGCTTGTATGTTTGATAATAGAGTGCTGGTGTCAGGAAGTGAGAACAATTTAGGCAAGGTATGACTTGTCACTTTGTGCAGTAATGAATAAGACAAACTGTCATAAAAAAAATAGGACAATGTTATTTGACTGTGCCAGACACAAGGTAAGACACTGGTCTTCAGCTGAGTCTGTTCCAGCTTTTCTCACGAGCTATGTTACCTCCATCCTGTTGTCTTTTCATTCAATTCAAACCAAGGAAAGCCTGTGAATAGGAAGTGTTAAACAGTACAGTGATTTGGAAGAAAACTGTACAAATAGTGTTTGGAAATGCGCTAGCATTTGTATGAACATGATAATTCTATCATTGATATTATGATATTTGTGTTTGTATGAACATGATAATTCTATCATTGATATTATAAAAATATAATATTTGCATAATTCCATCATTAGTGTTATTTGCATATCAATATATTAGTCATTACATATGCAGGGTGAGAAAGAGAAGGGTGGATGGGAGAAAAAGTGAGCCTCAGCCAGACAGGGGCAGAAATAGTTCTAGACACCCTGAAAGACTGACAGACAGATAAGCTGACATGGACACGGGTGTACAGGTTGTGTGTGTGTGTGTGTGTGTGTGTGTGTGTGTGTGTGTGTGTGAACCTGGAAACTGACTGTAAGCCTTCTTTATACATATATAGTAAGCTCACTATAATGCCAGTACACACACACACACACACACACACACACACACACACACACACACACACCTTTCAGTCCTCTCATCCCTACCACCACCATCACCCTTCTCACACATGCACACACAGGATTCATGAAACAAAGTTGTTTTGGTTTGGTTTGCAGTTGCCAGAAGAGACAAACATTGTTTTTCTTGAGCTTAAACCCCATCGACAGTTGAAAGGAATGTTCGACTCCTGCAATCCCTTTCACTGGAGAGGATAGAATAATGGGAAAGGATGTGAGCAGATGCAGAAACTCTCCTCTTGCCAGCATGCATGGTGACTGGTGTCTTGGACACATTCCCAGACAACGGGAATTAGTGTGGGTTTTTATGCAGAGGCAAAACAGTGAAGAATGCAGTGCAGATTGTGATGACTGCCGCTTCCTCTGGCGTTGGCACGGGGCCAAGAGTTGGGGGAACTCTGTGTAGCTGGTTGTCATCTTCTTTCTAATCCTCTTCTCTGCCTGCAATTTCCTTTCTGTACATCTTGGCCTGATACACAAGAGACAGGATCATGATAGATTATAAAGCTGGGTTAAAGCCATGGTTAAGGAAGGTATTGATTCCAGTTGATAAACAATGTTTTGGTGTGTCTTAGTTTGTCAGTGTGTGTGTGTGTGTGTGTGTGTGTGTGTGTGTGTGTGTGTGTGTGACATTAGATCTCTATTTAAATGAAATTACAGTCCAGCTGCATTGTTACGTTTTAGAATTGTTTCCTTTGCATCATTACCAACTAATTTTACTTCTGATTAAAGAGTTGTGTACAGTGTTTTCTTTGTTTTCCCATGTAAGTCAGTTCATTTGAAAGGTGCAGCTGTTGATGTTTAGTTAAATGCTTCTCATGCATGATGCATCGCAACAGATACACATGTACATATTAGATCCGTACACACTTTTGAAGTACACGTGCAGGAATGTGGTGCATGCATAATTGTATTACTGTATGTGTGTGTGCGCGTACACGCCTCTGTGTGTGTGTGTGTATGTGCTTGTGTGTGTGTTCAGAAAATTCCTATGACTTCAGATGAGAGAGAGAGGGGGGGGGGGGGGGAGAGCATGTGTATGTGGGCATGAGATTCAGAGTTTACAGCATTGAGTTCAGTGGTCTGCACATCATGAAAGATTTACACACATAATGATAAACTGGTGAGTTGACTTTGGTGTATCAGAGCTTGCATGTTGCTGCCACTCATCCTTCCTTCCAGAGTCAGAGCCCCTCGCCAACTTTGCTCCACACCTGTCATCACAGTCAGTGATACATGACTCTTACCACCTTCAAATCTTTTTTACAGATTTTTTTGTTTGTTTGTTTTGTTTTGTTTGTTTTTTGGTTTTTTGTTATTGTTGTTGTTGTTGTTTTTAATCTCTGTAGAAATAAATCTTCTCTTTATCCCAGCACAGTCAGTGGTAAGCGAGAGTAAGTAGGTGTAGGTATGTAGAAATTTGTGTACAAATTCAGCTCAGGGTAACTCCTGAAAAAGCTCGGGTATGTAAAATGTTCAGCCAAATAGTTTGGATATCTCTGAATGCCTCCAGGTGTGTACAAGTTCCGGTTGAGTGAAGGATATCTCTGTTGAATGCCAAGAAGGCCAGGCCAGGCTCAGACATTGATCACCAGTAACTAGACATTGGCTTTCATCTGACTGACCAGTGGCAGGCAGGGGGACATGTTAATGAAAGCCTGTCAGTTTGGAATGTTTGTTCAGACCAGTCAGGTAGCTTGGCATGCACTCAGTCAGCTATAGCTGTTGTGGAGTCATGTCATCAGCGTTCACCTTCTCTCCTTGTACTTACAAGGTTATCTCCACTACCAGGTTGATTTGCCTTTGACCAGTTGAGGAGGGGGGTAATCATTGATTTGGTAATATACTTCTTTTTTTTCCCCAGGGGAAAAGGGATACTGAAGAATTGATACTCATTCATACACATTCATTGACTTATTGTTTCCTGTCTTAACAGCACAGCACAGTACAGCAGATAAAATGACATTATAAATTGTGAATAGCATATCAAACCATAGCATATCAAATCATACCATACTATACCATACCATACCATAATATGCTGTTAGTTAAAACCAAGCATATTGATGATTTGCTTGAATCTCTCTCTCTCTCTCTCTCTCTCTCTCTCTCTCTCTCTCTCTCTCTCACACACACACACACACACACACACACACACACACATACACACACACACAGAGAGAGAGAGAGAGTATTATACACATCTACCTACATTACAATAGAATAGAGAATAGAATAGAATGTCTTTATTACCAAGTGCACCGGGGTCACAAGGAATATTGTACCTATATGTGTGTGTATGCATAATTATGTGCATACAAACATTGCATGCATGTGTAAATGCACATCACTTGTCAGTCCACATGTGTGTCCACACACTGACACACACACACACATACACACACTCATGTGTGCATGCATGCGTGCACACATACACACCTGCACTCACTCTCACTCATTCACTCACAGAAGATGTGCTTATCAATATGCACACTTACACATATTTTCACTGAAACTGAAGATCAGTTTCAGTTTCAGTTGCTCAAGGAGGCGTCACTGCGTTCGGACAAACCATATACGCTACACCACATCTGCCAAGCAGATGCCTGACCAGCAGAACTAATGTATGTGAAGGATTTTTTTTTTTTTTTTTTTTTTTTTTTTTTTGCTGCCCCATCATTTGCACCGTTTCAGTGGCACAGTACTCCCATGCTGCTCACTCAAGTCCCCCATACATGGCCACACCCAGATTCATCACAGTCCCAGCAAAGCAAATATGTTTGTATAACTTTTCCCATGCATCTTCATTCATTTTTATAATATACTTTTTGTCTAAATGCACTTTTACGCAGTGCTCCATTGCTATGATAATGTGTTTGTGCAGGTAACAGGGGCAGTAAAAGCCATCACATGAAAAGGCCATCTGCAGAAAAAAAAAATCTATAAAAAAAAAAGAAAAAAAAAGTGCTGTAATCTCACAGTTGTTGGGGAACCCAAGTGCCCATATCTGCCAAAGCCAAAATGGCTACACAGGTAAGAGGTTTTTATGCTGTTCTGTTTCACTACTCAGGTAACGTCTTTAGATTACACAGATAGGGTTTTTAGAGTACATAGATGAGGTTCTTGGAGTACACAAGTATGGTTTTTAAAGTACACATAATATAGGCTTTTCTAATACACAGGTAATATGTTAAGATTACACAGGTTAGATTTTTTTTTTAATGTAGAGTTCTGCTGTAATGTTTTGTTTTTTCAGATTACACCGGTCATATTTAGAGTACATAGGTAAGGATTTTAGAAATTTGTAGACAATACTGACAGGGTAAGTTGGGTTGTTTTTTTTACTTGTAAACTGTAACTCTCTCTTTTTTTCTTTTTTTTTAAGACTACACCAATGGAGTTCTTAACCTGGAAACTTTGTTTAAGCAGTCTCAACAGTCTATTTCCCGGTCCCGAATGGTGTAGATTGTTGAGGTAATGAACTTCTCCACAGCCCTTCTCCCTTGATACTCTCTCCCAAACCATGGAATCCTGGCCATACTACACCTACCATGGAAGAAGGGAGGGAAGTACTATTGAGCTCAATCTTTGGTTTGGACCAGCCTTTCTCCTTACCTTGCCCTTGAGAAGTGGCCGGGGAGCTAGTCCTTCCAGGGGAATGAACATTGGTCCTGTACTGTGTGCAGTATGCCCTATGGTGTTAAGAAAAAAAAGACCAAGAGCGAGAGGGAAAAAATGAGGGAGGGAGAGAGAAAGGAAACACAGCTTTTGGCTGAACTGGATTGTAAATGTCAGTTAGCAGAAAACACATGCAGACAGGAGGTGGAGGAGTGGAGGAAAAAGAGAGAGATGCCATCTCAGCCTGTGTGTTGATTTGGGCATTTACCCAGTGAGAGCGCACTCTGAAAATAAATTGTGATGCACCAGGACAGTGCAATATGATAATCATACAACACAAAATATATTTTTTCGTGCTAATTATGACATGTTATACAAAAAAATCTCAAACAAGGATTTTTTTTCTTTTCACTAAGTGCTCATGCATAAGCTTTTTTTCTCTCTGATACAAATATGAATGCCTTGCCCCCCATCCAACCCCAACCTTTAGAAGCAAAACAAAACTATGATTTTTAGTCTTTCTCACTTTCTTGTACAGACACAACACAACATGCACACACAAACACTCACTCTCTCTCTCTGTCTCTCTCTCTCTCTGTCTCTCTCTCTCTCTCATATCTTTTGCTCAAAGTTATATAATTTAAAACATAACTTCAGACGTGCTCGTACATGTACAATACAGGCAGGCATGTGTACACTGTATGTCTGTGTGTGTATGTGTGTAAAGTTAGTTTTGTTGTTGTTGTTGTGTGTTTTTTGTATCAGTATGTCAAGCAGTTGTGCATGTTACTGCATACAATGTGAATGCCAATATATGGGGTTGTATATATGCATTTGTGCATATATCCATCAATTTAACAAGATCTGTGAAAGCATATAATGATATATTAGTTGTATGGGTGTGTGTGTGTTTGTGCTTATGTGTGTGTGTGTGTGTACACTTGTATGTGTTTGCGTATGTGTATCAGTTTTACTTGCAATATTATACCACATGTTATCACAATATCAGGCTGTTCACCAAGTGCTATTTGTTATGGTTATCAATGAAAGTAAAGTGATACAGAGGGCATAAAAAACAAAAACTGGACCCATAGCCCCTTATGAGAGGTAGGTAACTAGATTTCTCCAACTATAGTCTGAAATCGGACCAAAGGAAGATTTGGAAAACGCCAGCAACTGCTTGTGGAATTGATGTTGCATGTTAGTTATTCCCAGTGGAAATGGAAAAAAAAAGCCAACAGGAATTTCATCCACCAGATAAACAAAGCATTCATCGCTTGAAACTTGCACCACAGTTTGCACCTTGTCTCTAACCTTCTCTGACCTGACAGTGCAGTGAAGTGGCGTTCATTACTGTGTTGGCAACAGCACACAGGCGAGTGAAGACAAGGCAAGCCCACAGCCTCATGTGTTTTCAGGGCTCTTGAACTTATCGCCTGCCAGCTTCGTCAAGCTAATCAGCAAGAAGGAGAGAGAAGGGGGATGTTGTTATGCAACTGGGGAGCAGTCTTGTCAGTTATCTCATCATCTGTCTTTGAGGCGGGCTGAGGCTTGTCAATTATGTTGATTTAATTTAATCTCAAGGCTGCTGTGCATCAGGGTTTTTTTCTGGGCAAACTGCTGGCTGGGCAGAGGTGGCAACTATGCACTTGTTTTGAATCAAAGTTTGAAGTACAGTGGCAGTGCTGGGTGTTTAAATGGAAGAGAAGAGAGATGGCATGATTAAGTGTTTTATTTGCATGCCTGGGATTTAGATTTAGATTTTATATGCCTTAATTTAATAGATCATAAAGTGATCAATTCATTTAGTATTTTCATATAAAGTAGTCCTAAAGTTAAACTGTGGCTTGCTTGTTCTTATATTTGCATTGCTGTCCTCTGTGTGTGTGTGTGTGTGTGTGTGTGTGTGTGTGTGTGTGTGTGTGTGTAAACATTTCCCCATTATATATATTAACACATCCACCTGTCAATATTTTAGACTGTCTACAGTCTCTCCCCCAACCCTATTCCACCTTCCTTGTGTGAGTGATCTTACTTTTATGATGGAATGATTGTCTAATTCTTTAGAATAACTGTTGCATTAAACAGATTTTAACCTTTTTATTTTCTTTCATGAGCCTGAAGGCAAATATCTGTACTCTATTTCAGACAGTTTCTGTACTGTGTTTCAGACAGTAAAATAAATTTTAGAAAAAATAAAAACAAAACCATTGTCTTAGTCTGTTTTTTATCTTTCTTTCATATGTTCTTTTTTTCCATTTATTATTCCTTGCGACTACACATATAGCAACTCTTTTTTTTTCAGTACTTACACTGTTCCTATGTTTTGTGTCCATGTAATATTTGAAAAGAAGTTCTTGTCTGCTTGATGGGTGTGATGTAAGAGTTCTTAGAACCTTAGGCAATGGCGGGTGCTATAGCCAGGTCTGGTGTAGTGCTTCACTCTGACACCTCAGTGTCTGGAATGTCCAGTGTAATTGCTCGGTGTTTTTAGACCGCTCTCTAGAAGGTCTGGTGGAGTTGTTGGTTCTTTTTGGCCAGCTCTTTGAATATCGGGTGTAGTTGCTAGTGTTGGGGAATGTCTGCTGTAGCTAGTTCTTTTTTAGACAGCTCTCTGGAATGATGGGAGTTGTTGCTAGTTTTTCTTGAATGTCTGGTGTAGTTGTCCGTTTTTTAAACTGCTCTCTAGAACGTATGTCAGAGTTACTGGTTGTTGTTGTGTTTTTTGTTGTTGTTGTTTGTTTGTTTTTTAGACTGCTCTCAGAAAAGTCTGGTTCCCAAATCCTGGCAGTGCCAGGTGAATGTTGGATGGTGATTTGCCCCTCCCTATTTGCCAGGGGGTCTATATTAGTGCAGTCCTGCTGGGATCACAATCCGTTCAGTGTGTTCATGTATTTAGATTGTGTTGGTTGGGTCAGTTTCCATGGACTGCCCTGTGAGGATGTTTTTGATACACATAATATTATATGTGAATGTGTGCATGCCCATGAGCATGTGCATTTGTAAGGTAAGGTGGATGGGTGTTTTGTGCATATATATGTCAGTATGTTTTATGTGTAATGAAATTTCTGAGTAAATTGGCATTTAAGTGTCTTTCTAGCTCCTTTTTCTTGTAATTGTTTTTCTCAGCTCAACGGAGGTAGGCTCAAGATACATTTTTTTTCTTAATGGATAGCTCATGATACACACACACACACACACACACACACACACACACACACACACACATATATATATATATATATATATATATATATTCTAATGACAGCTTTGTAGATCTTTATCACTATTATTATTAAATGGAAGCAAATAGATTTTGATGACATATATCAACGTGGACACTATTGACAGGAGTTCTGAATGTGTGTGTGTAATCAGGATGCGCACAAAGAGCTCTTCCTTGATATGCTGACGAAGGAAGAGAAGGAGGCCCTCCTCACAAAGAAGATGGAGGACCTCCGCAGACAGAACCAGGCCATACAGAAACGCTATGAGGTGAGACGCAGAGATGTACGTATACTGGCTTTTTTCCCCATTTGTTCCAATGTACATATGTTTATTATTGCTATTAAATGAACTGGGAGATGTTTGATGCAGTATTTTATCAACTATTTACAATTAAATATTGTATTTATCTGAATTTTTGGCAACTTTGGGATGTTTTTTGTTGAAACTTTCACAATGGAGGCTGATCATGTATACAAATATTATATGCTTGTGCATACATGTTCACAACCAAGCTCACAGAGACATGCCTTCATACATACATGCATGCATACATGCACTCACACAGTTTCAATTTCAAGGATGTGTCAAAATATGCTGACTGATCCATATTAAACACGCCACCACATTTGCTTATGGAAGAAAGAGCAGATGCCCGACTTACACATAAACCCAACACAGTGGTCAGGCCAACTTAATTACACATCTATCTATCAATCTGTTCATATATACACTTGTGTGTGTGTATGTATACAGGGCTTCCGTTAACGCACATAAGTGCGTCCCTGACTCTCTGAAATGAGAGAGGACGCACTATAGTTTTGGCTAGGGAGTACACAGGACAAACTATAAAATCGGTGTCAATCGAAACATGAATGAGTCACAGTCAAAAAACAGTGATCGCTTCTTCTCATTTCATTAGTTTTCAGTTGGCATCTTATCTTTGCAAAATCAGTGACTGCTGCAAAGTTCACTACTTTCGTCTTATCTCCCATTACAGAAAACTATTGCCCATTTCCGGTACACTCACGAGGCTTGTCAAATATTCCGTGATACTGTTCGAAATAAGAATGCCTCTAATGGCTTGAGGCTCCAAAATGCAAAGAAGATAAAAGGCATATTCTGAATCAGCCGACATTGATAAGCCAGCTTCAAAAGGGGGTGGATCGCCGAAAAAGAAAAGCCACACATATCAACGTTCATGGGAATAAAGAATTCATATGGCTGCAGTATGACGGAGATGCACATGTAATGAAGTGCAGAACTCATGTTAAATTCGCGGTCATGTCATCCTGCAACTCCCAGAAAAGAAATGCATTTGTGACAGGATTGACAAACTTTAAAAAATCGGCCTTGTACGGCTTTTCATTTTCACTAATTTCAGTAGTTCACACATCTCACTCTTTCTCTCTCTGCCACTGTGTGCATATCTGTGTGTATGTGTGTGTGAGAGAGAGAGAGAGAGGGGTGGAGGGAGCAGGGAATGAGTAGCCTGTCTGTGTGTGTGTGCATGTGTATCTCTCTCTTGTGTGTGTGCATCACTCTCTCTCTCTCTCTCTCTCTCTCTCTCTCTCTCTCTCTCTCTCTCTTGCGTGTGTGTGCATGTGTATATATCTCTCTCTCACTGAGGGAGAGAGTGTTTGTGAGTGAGTGTGTGCGAGTGTGTCTATCTCTTTCACTCATTCATTGTCAGGTTGTGTGTTTGTGTGTGTGTGTGAACTGACTGAAAGGCAGTGTGTGGTGTGTTTGGATGAAAGAATGGTTTGTTGACCTGTGACTGATCGGACTCGCTAGAACCACATGAGGACCCTCTAAAATACCTGAGTGGGAGTCCTGTGGACTCTCTGAGGAAACCAAGTGTAGGAAGCCCTGATATATATTTGTATTTGTATTTCTTTTTATCACAACAGATTTCTCTGTGTGAAATTCGGGCTGCTCTCCCCAGGGAGAGCGCGTCGCTACACTACAGTGCCACCCATTTTTTTGTATTTTTTCCTGCGTGCAGTTTTTTTGTTTGTTTTTCCTATCACAGTGGATTTTTCTACAGAATTTTGCCAGGAACAACCCTTTTGTTGCTGTGGGTTCTTTTACGTGCGCTAAGTGCATGCTGCACACAGGACTTTGGTTTATCATCTCATCAAAATGACTAGCGTCCAGACCACCACTTTCTAGTGGAGGGGGAGAAAATATTGGCAGCTGAGCCATGAGCTCAGATTGTCTCGCTTCCTAGGCGGACGCGTTACCTCTAGGCCATCACTCCACGCACATGCAGACAGACAGACACACAGGCACTTACACACAGAAACACATATTCACAATCGCTCTCATGTTGGCATGAGATGTAAGAGGTGTGATGTCAGTTCAAATTTCGGCAGCTCCTGTCAGTGCCATAAATCTTTGCATGTGTACATCTACATGCATTGTGTTAAAATCAAAAATATCAAAAAATCTCAAAATCAAAAATATCAAAAAATCTCAAAATCAAAAATAAATGTTAAAGATCTTGTAATCCATGTCCACATTTGGTGGGTTGTGAAAACAGAAATACACCCAGCATACATCTGTCTCCTTGTATTGTGGCAATGTAAAAAGTTCACCCAGAGAAACAAAATGAACATAAAATGTTCAGCCAGAGAGACAGAATGAACATGGATTTGCTGCACACAAAGGCAAAAGGGAGTGGATCATCAATCCTGCATTTTGTAGTGGTTTTCAAATAGTTTTTCCCCCTGTACGGATGACTCACATTTTTTTTACCGGTTTGAACAAAGCACTGCAAAACTTTACTGTTCAAGATGTTTTTCTTTTTACAATTTCATATCTTCTTCTGTTCTGTTTTCCTTTCTTTCCAGTAGATCAGTTCCTTTTAATGTTCCTTCTTTTTCTTCTGCATTCTTTTTCTACATTGTGGCATAGGCTATAGTTTTAGATCTTATTTCCATGAGCAGAAAATCAATAAATACCTTATCTGAGACTACTCCATCAACATTCATAGATAAAATTCCAAGAAGGGTCTCTGTATCAGACAGTTCAGTAGATTATTCCATATAGTTTCATCTGTTAATTTGGTGATTTCATCTGTTAACTGCTTATCTTCAAGTAAAGTACAGTTAAATTTCCAGAATACATATCGTTTTATAGTTTTTACCAAATTTTAGTTTAAAATAATCATTGAGTGGTCTGCTCAATACCCTGGTATAGTATCTGTGTCCTCAAAATTACACATAATATCTTCTGATATAAGAAAAAAAATCTAGTCTGCTTTGTTTTATTGGTGAGCTTCTCCAGTAAAATGCTTTAGCTGTGGGTTAATTTCTTGCCAAACATCTGTTGAGTTCTGTCATCATGTTTTCTGCACTATTCTTTGCTTTTGGGGAATTGATTTTGCTATGATTATCTTCATCTAAATAGGGATCAAGAACAAAGTTCCAGTCACCTACAAACACTTTGGCATGATTATCATATGTCAGTATTTTTTCCTTTAAATTTTCATAAAAGATTCGGTCATCTTTATTTGGACTGTAAACATTTGCCAAGAAGATATCTTTCTCTATAGTTTTTTAAGATATCATTATAAAGTTTCCATTTGTGTCCCTTTCTACCTTGTTAATTTCAAATTCAAAATTATTATTTAACTGCCACTCCCCTTGCATTTGATTTATAGGATGCAAAAAAAGCATTTATATCCCCATTCTGATTTGATATTACATGTTTCTGTTTTTGTAGTAAAGTGTGTATCTTGTAGGCAGTAGATGCTGTATGATTTATTTCCAAGGAAATGAAACATCTCTTCTTTTCTTCAGATCTCCTGTTCCCTGAAAATTTGGGGAGGATATCGTTATGTTTGTCATATTAAGGTGATTATAGTTGTATGATAGTAATCAGCTAAATTACATAGTAAAGATGCATGTGCAATGCTGATAGTTTCATTAACTAAATGATAGTTCTCTGTACAAGACTCCGTGGTAATACCTTCATTGCTTTCACAGCCACTGCACAAGGCGATATTGGCATAACATTGGGGAACAAAAGCAGTATACTATATAGGTTAACAAGTGTACATATTTGTGCTTGGGTAAATGGACATTAGATAATGGACAATCAATATCACTAAACAATCAAAATATATATGCATGTTAAAAAAAAGTATATATATATATATTTATAGATATATATAGAAAAAAGAAAAGAAAAGACATATGACATACACTGAAAAAGGAGAGAAAACCTGAACTAACACTTGCGAGCTATAGCGCTGTCTCTATGTTTCTTTGTTTTGTTTTTTTCTTTTTTCATAGTTCCAAAACTGGAACCTTTGAATAAAGGATTAGATCTTGGTACTCTGCGAGATTGTGCATGTGTGTGTGTGTGTGTGTGTGAACATTTGGGTGTGGGCAAGCTTATGATTTTTTTTTTGATTTTTTTTTTTTTTTTTTTAATTATACAATTCTTTCTCAGTTTCAGCAGCAAAGCACAAAATAAACACCTGTTCAGTCCAGAAGTACACTCCAGAAAAAGAACAAAAGAAAAAACATATTTCTCTTGCAGTAGTCTGAATTCATGACAAGCAATAAGGATGCATTTGGGTCATTCTTGTTGTAAGTGGTTGCACATAGTCAGTGTGTGCATGTGTGTGTGTGAATGTGTGTGTGTGTGATATGCCGTGTGCAAATGTTTGTATGAGTAAAGGTGATTTCAGTCAAAATTGTAAAAAAAAAAAAAATTAAAAAAAACTGAGCCAGTATATTCACCATGTCCTCGGCAGACAATCGACTCAGCATAGCAAACGTCAAACCAAATCAACAATAAGCAATCAAGAAAAATCAAAGTCAGTTACTGGACTAACCATACATTCAAGCACACCTGTTGCATAGTAAACAGTCCATTTAGTTCAGTTCACACTAACTCCACACACTTTTTTGACAATCCTTTCATCAGACTTTAAGTGCTTTGATTGTCTCTGCACAAGATTCAGCACTATATAAATACCATTATTATTATTATTATTATTATTATTAATTTAAGAAAGAAGTGGGCAACCAAAAAAACCAACAAAAATTCAGCTGTGTACATAACTGAGCATTAAATGACCATGACATAGAATTTTACACTCAAAGTGCATAAAGAAGCTCCATACCATATGTTTATATGTTTACATCATGCCTCATGTAAGTGTGTCATCAGGATTGGTAGTAGCATCTATTTTTAATGTTTTGCAATTTTTCAGTTTGGCCATAATCTTTCCATCAGACCAGGTGGAAAGGAGCAGAGTGTTCATTCGCTCTCATTAATGAATTATAATTTGATTTTGGCAAGTCTTCACCAGTAGACACATCTGTTTGTTTTAGTTTTTTCCTCGACTCCAAAACACTCCCCCTTTTCTGACAAGAGAAGAAGCGCATGAGGATGGGGCGTGGTCTCCCAGTTCCAGGTCGGCCAGAACGGTGCGCAATTTCAGTGTCGTCCACAGTCATTGGAACTCCCACCTGCTTTGTGAAAATGTCTGTGCACTTCTTTACACAGTCCTCTATGGTCTCGGTCTTCCCTTGCTATTCTTTAACACCAAACACTTGGAGATACGATTGGCGCCCATGTTGTTCGATGTCGTTTTGTAGCAGTCTCTGATTGTCTATCTCATTCTGTTGTTGCTTCAGTTGAGTCCATAGATTAACATTTTTTTCTTTCAGTGTCTACATATCTTTGTTCAGTTTATCATTTTCTGCTTTTGATTAAAAAAAAAACTGCCATCTAGCATATCAACTTGTTCTGTTAACTTCGTAGTGATTTTGTCCATATCAATACAAATTTGTTTGATGTCGTCTTGAGCAAGTGTAAGAACTTCTAACTTCATATTATTCCTTCCAATTTCTCCTAAAAGTATAATATTGAAATCTTTCTCAGTGTCACATTCACTTAATTGTTTCTGCTTTTTCTTTTCTTGCTTTGTATCTCTTGGTTTGGGCCGGCATCTCTCGCTGATGAAGTGCGCAATGGCTTTCTGTTTTCATGGCACGTCTTTACAAAATATTTAGAAACTGCACTGCTCATACTTCACAGTTGTAACTTACACCATTGCAGAGTCAGTGGAATGTCTTGGAATCTACATTGGAAAAAAAACAATAACAAAACAAACTAAATCCATTAATGTACACAGAGAACAACACTGTTCGCCCGCTTGATGAAAAAAATCATCACTGGAAATACTACATACTGTTGAAAATCACTGAATTCGAGAGCGAGGAGAAGCACGTCCTCTCTCTGGTGAGTGGAAGTCGAGCATCTTTATTGAACTTGGTACTGTGACTGGTCGTGGTGAGAAAGAATATGGTAGTCAAGATTAGGGGTCATAGTTCAAGGACATAATGTGGCACAATAGAAAAAGTGTAAAAGTATGATAGATTCTAAGATTCTTTTATATTTTTTATCCTTTCATCAGACTTTGTGCACTGATTGGTTGTTGTCAGAAAAATAAATGCTCTCAAAATTCCAGCATAGAGCCAAATGTCATAGTCATGAGAGAGGCCAAATGTCAGTCTTGACAAGAGTGCAGTTAAAAATCCTGTTGCATTTTGTATCTTTTTCTCTATTTCCTAATTCTTGTGTTGGGATTCAGAGCACATGAGTCTTGTAGACCTTGGTTTGATGTGTGAAACCATTTTTATGGAGTGGAAAAAACAACAGATTTTAAAAAATTGCTTTTGGCTTGTTTGTGAAAGAGTTTATCAAACAGAATGTAAATGCCGACCGCATCACTTTGGTCTTGTACTCTGGGAGCCATTCCAAATATGTTTTGAATTTGTGTATGTGTGTGTTTGAGTGCTTTTAGGTTGGTCAGCAAATAAATCCACCAGTCTGTAACCTGTGAATCAACTGCCACTGATTGACAGACAAAATTATTTTCCAAACTCCAAAATGATATTTTGCAGGAAGTTCAGGACAAAATTATTTCCCAAATTCCAAAATGATATTTTGCAGGAAGTTCAGGCGGACAAGAAACGAGCAGAGGTGAAGCCGGGAAATAATAAACTTCCTGCACAGAAGAAAACGCTTGTTGCGCCCAAAACTGTGAGTGTTGTGGTCTCCAGCAGACATACACCTGCACACTCCTGTCTCTCTGTCTCTGTAATCTGCACCCAGGCATGCACAAATGCACATGAACAAGAATTCTTGAAATAAAACTGTCTTCATGCTGAAATAAAACCATTGTTAAAACAAAAAAAAATGTCTCATTTTCCATCCAGCTGTAACTTAAACAAGTGAAAGGATGACTGAAAAGTAAATCAGTCCAATCCAATTGAATGATATCATTCAGTATTCAAATGATTTTCCAACAGACACCTCAGACCGAGGACCATGATCCACCTCAGAGGCCAAGACAGGTGCTGCAGCAGCAGCAAATGCAGCAGCAAATGCAGCAGCAGATGCATTTGCAGCAGCAGCAGAGCAGTCGTCCAGCTACCCGCAACAAGCCCCAGCTCTCACAGGGGGGAGGGAGGGGCCAGAAGGAACGCCCAAAGTCTCAGGTAAGTGCCTTCATACCTTTGGGTTCTCTGTGATATTTTTGTATCACATTCATCTTTTGTGTGATTGTTTATGTCGTATGAATTATATTGTGGTTTGTGTTGTGTCATTTTATGGTTTGGCCATGCCATTTAAATGTTTGTGTCATGTCATATTGTGGATGGCCATGCTGTTTAAATGTTTGTTTCATATCATATTGTGGTTTCGCCATGCTATTTAAATGTTTGTGTCATGTCTTATCATGGTTTGGTCACACTGTTAATTACAGTTTAAATGTTTCATATTGTGATTTGGTCCTTCTGTTTCAAATGCTCATATTTTCTGGTTGGATCACTGCTTGATTGTTTGGTTTCATTTTATCAGTCAAATACCATTATTTTATTTAAATCACCCAGTGGTTATCTTTTTTGGTATTTAAAAATTTTAAACATTTTTTAATATATTCGCTTGGCTTTAGTTCCGTCCAGATAGTTTGACACGTCTTTTCAGTTGCTGATGAACTGGACTCTGGATGTTCTGTTGTAAATATGCTGTGTTGTATACATCATTCATTACAATGTTCATTTGCACATGAAAACACCATCCATGGACCCATGTCATGCTGCTGTACATATGAAGCAGCTGGCTTATTATACTACATTCTTCACCCTTTCTTTTAGTACTCTTCATTTCTTCATTTTCTGTTTGGTCTTCAAGGTCTGTTTTGAAAGCTAATGAAGGTTGTGGTTACAAGCTTTTTTTATTCCACTTCTGTTAAATCATCATCTCCAGGTTACTGCTGGTCAGCCTACTATTATTTGTGTCATTTTACATGTGGTTTATTGAAGAAAATGTAACGTGGTTTTTTCTAATCTGAGCTGGAACTAGATAAGCTTGCAGAAAAGTCAGCATTCGTAATTCTAGTATTGTGATAATTGTGTTTCCCTGTAATGATAGACTATCATGCTCAATTCTGATAGATACCCTTGACAGTGCTTTGGGTACATTTTTTTTGTTTTAACATTTATTGCATAGATATTGCACTCAATTATTCCATACCTTGACAGGATGCAGTAATAATGTGTTTGTTGACTTACTTTCAATTTTTAATTCATCAGTATCATAATATGGGGTGTGAGGGAGATAAAAATCATTGTCTGGTCCTTGTGAGGGAATGCTGCCATTCTGTGAGATGGGAACTTTAAAGAATACATAAAACAAGAGGCAAAGCCTTCAAGACTCACTTGTGCTTCGTGCTTTATTCAGTCAAGGAATCATGAGGAGAAAAAAAAGAGATTTAAATAATTGTTGAAAAGTGCTCTGTATTAAATATGATATATGAAATAAGCTTGGGCGAAAAAAGAAAAAAGGAAAAAAAAGTTATGCGAGCGAGGTCGAACCATGCATGTTTAGTTCCGAAGCAGACTAATCCCCACTGCTGCGGCGCATCTGACGTCATTGACTAGATTTAATGCTTAAAGCAATGTTGACGTTTCCTTCTTCGTGCGATGAACAGATGTGATGGTAGTGGACATTATAACACTGTTTAAGTCATCTTTTTTGTGTATTTTATTATATCTCGATTATTCTTTTATTTCGGCGGTGAAGGAGACTTTACTATCCCGTCAAGGCCACCGCAACACATTGTAGAACTCTAAATCTGCACGAACCAGTTGAGGCCTAAAACGAGCTGAAAGAAACGATAAATTCAAGTTTTCTTTTATGTTCATTCCAGTTAATTCAGTGTCCACTTTAGAATATTTATATGCAGTAAACACATCGATGGTGTAGTTAGTATTACTGTATGTGTTCTGTCCAGAATTTGTATTTCTTTCCTTTTAATTGTGAACAAGAAAAACAAGGTCATGTCTTCAAATAGAACCTACCAGCTTGTTGGCCAAACTCAGTGGGAAGCAGTTTTTAGAATTTTTGGATTTCGGAACAAACCTCAACAAAATAAACCGTTAATGATTCGGAAAAAACGGCTTAATTCGGGAGATTTACAACCTGTTACTAGTATGACTGTGAAGATTTTTTTCATATTATTTTTAAGTCATATTTGGTATTGGCAGACAAAGTATTTCCAGAGAAATGGTAATGTTGAAGTTTACCCCCCCCACCTCCCCCCCCCCACACACACACACGCACACACACACCGGGTCAAAACATAGACTCACTTTGTTTACATAAGTGAGTAAAAAATATGTGGTCAGGTGACTGACTGGGAGAGATGACTGTGGGAGTGGGCTGATGAAAATAGGAATCACAAAATATTTAGGACCACTTACAGTGAAATGACACTGAATTTTCGGCAAATCAAGATGATAATAATAATAATAAATAAAGTGTAGGCTTATATAGTGCAGTACCTCCATCTCAGATGGGGCTTACCGCGCTTCACAATAAAAAAAAGAAAAAAAAGAAATTTAAGACTAAGTGTCGTAAAATATGTACTAAGTCTACAAAGTTTCACATGACAGTGGCTAAAATATGCATATGTAAGACTAACTGACATGATAAAAGATATATATATATACATACATACATATATATATATATATATATATATATATATATACATATACACATATACACACATATATATATGTAAATTGACACAGGCGCCATCACAGTCTCAAATCACACAGGTGCAAATCACAGCAAAACAAAGCACGCCACATTCACCACTCAAAAATAAACACCAGGGAACCAGGTATCACCAACGCAAAAAGCACATCCAGCAACAAAAATCACAGCAAGTATATATAGATGGAAAATTTTCAGTGAGAAAAGTACAGTTTGAAAAGATATGTTTTCAGTGCTTTCTTGAATGCAGGTTTTTGGTGTGTAACAGAGGTGTGAGGGCAGTGAATTCCATTGTTTAGGTGCAACAAAAGAAAAGGAACGTTCACCATAAGTTTTAGTACAAATCTTTGGAATGGACAGTGTGCACTTGTCATTTGAAGAACGGAGTTGTCTGTATGGTGAATAGACAGAAAGTAGGTCTGAAAGACAGACAAGACAAGAAACAGTGAAGAAATTGTGACAAAGGACTGAGAGTTTGTATTGTATTCGTGCTTCAACTTAAGATGTATGCAGCCACTGTAATGAGCATCACTCATAACCAGAGGTGGTTTCATAGAGGCGCACATCCATTCTTTACAGTGAAAAGCCACAAATTTCGTTTGTAAACCACTGAATAAATGTTAATTTTTGGCTGAAACATCAACTTTTGAAAAAGACTTTAAAGCTGTCCATGGTGCACATTTGCCAGAAACAGCTGTTTGTGTATTTGGTGTCAAGTTTGTGATCAACCATAAGCACCCTGCACAGTTTAGATAATTTCACTGTTTTTTAACATTTTATGGAAACACGCCTGCTTTTAAGAAACAGTCCTTTGCTTTTTATGAAGTCTGAAGAACTGACATTTTCAGGAGTTTCAGAGAGCAGATTTAAAGGAGTCCATGTCCTGAGCCTAGCTTTCCTCCTTTTGTGGTACTGTCAAGATAAAAACCTCAGAAACATCAGAACACTCTTTCTTTTATTTTCCTTAATTTTGTTTGTGTTTTGTTTCATTTTCAACAACCCACCGACTTAAAACTGTTGTATTTTGTATCCCCCCCCCCCCCTTTTTTTTTCTTAATAATGTAGGCTTAGAAATCAGGCAGTGTAAACAGGATCAGTGACTGGTCTTGCACTTACTTGTCTTCGTGTCTTTAACCTTGTCTTGGCTTAGTCATGCAAAATGTGTTTGTACTTATAAACACACACACACACATGCACGCATGCACGCGCGCGCGGACACACACACACACACACACACACACACACACTAATTCTGTCTCTCTGTGTCATCAATCATGCCTATGTACACATACACACATGCATGCACACACATTATCACACCACTCCAAATCCTTCCCCTGTCACATCACACCCAAATGTCAACTAAAAAAAACAACAAAAAAAATACACATATCACACATACACTGATACACAACACAGCTGAAACATTTATACTCATAAGGCTTACTGGTTGATATGTAGTTCTGAATCTGCTTTTCAGTTTGTGTTAATAAAAACTTTTAATCAGCATTATTTTTTTCCGGGGTGGGGTGGGGGGTGGGGAGGTTCTTTAATTTTCAAAAGTTAGTTGTCAAATTTGTTTGATTTTGAGAATAGTGGTAGTAACTATGCCTGTGATGTTTGGCAGTATGTGTTGGCTGTGCATTTTTGGTGGTGTTATTCAAACTAGTAGCCTGTTACTTTTTTTTCACTTAGTTGCTGCTGTCATTAACACATGTGATAACACTTCTTTAAGCTTGTGAGAAAAGAAATGTTAGAAAATGCAGTTAACCCCTAGTAAAAATAAAGAAATAGTAAATAAATAAGGAGAGAAGAACATAAAAAATCTGAAAAGCAAAAGAAGTGAGACTGGAGATATGGAAAGGAATATGAAGTGAGGCGGAGCAGGTTCATATCAAGTATATATCTTTTCTGACAGAAAAATGTCAAACTGAGAAAAGACTATAAAAATGAATATGCCCTGTTGTGTTTGTTGCAGAACTTTAGATCACCAAAGCTTTCAGTGAGAATGTTCATCACATCTAAAAGTGATATCTCAGAATTATGTGCATCGTTTATTCTATTTCGTAAAGATATATTTTAAGCTGGGACATATTTAGCTGAGTTATTATGTGCATCGTTTATTCTATTTCATAGACATATTTTAAGCTGGGACATATTTAGCTCAGTTATTCATTCACTTTTTTCATATACTGATTTTTTTAGAGTCAGGTCTATTACAGTGTATACTTTGTTGAAGAACGTCAAAAATGTCTTCACACTGAAAGAATGATATGAAAGATGTTAATTGAAATTGGGACAGCTTAACCATGTCACCACAAAACATTATAGAATGTAATGCCCTGCCTATTGAGATAAGAAACCACACAAAAAATGAATGTTTTAAACTCTCTCATTATCATTCCTTTCTCTACAAAGACCAGGCAGTATGTGTAACAGGTTATTAGCATAGTTCTTCCTTCATCGTTCAAGCAGTCAAATACAACATCTTATTTGTACCATTGTATGCTATCCCCCATGTTTTCCTTTTCATAACCAAACCTTCTCTTATCTCACCTGCACTTGACAAAACTTATATTGATATAGATGATTAAGCCATGCACACACACATACACACATGCACGCATTGCAAAATTCAGCTTCCCAACTAAGCCTCTCTAGGATTCTTATTTGTCAGTTCCTTGGCAACACTCTGTCTGCAAGGTTGTATCAGCTTTTTAGCTGTGTAATATTATATAACACATTATAAAAACTGAAGATATATAATCTCCAGACTTAAGAAGTGTATTTCCACTCCAAGTACCAACATCGTGCAGAAGACAACACCAGATTGTTCTGAGAAAATTTCATGAATTTATGTGTTTGGAAAAGAGACAGTAGCCCAGAAGGAAATGAGCCAGGCTTGTTTCAAGTTACTTCAGCGGCTTACTCAAGATTGGAGACCTATAGGAGGTAAAACAAAATAAAATGGCGCACAAAACCCCAAAGTGGGCATGAGTCATAACACCACCCACTTTTGCACAGCTCGCTTGTTGTGCACCAGCTTTGTATTCAAAGTTTTGGGTGATTCCTGCTTGCTTCAAATGAAAAATGACATTCTCACAGCCCAGCTGAAAGAGTTGTAATTCCAGCAGTGTCAGTGTAGTGTTAGACAGGTCACCTCTCCCCCATTTCTTGCAGAGGGTATTCCTGTTTAACATTTTTGTTCTCACTTTTAAGTGTGCCTGGAAGTAAAATCAAACAGGCGTCATCCATATCACCTGAGGTGGATGTCAGTGTTAAAACCATGTATGATACCTAATCCTTTCTTCATCCCGCTCCTAATGTCTCTGTTAGCCCTTTGTCAGATCTATACAATGCAGTTTGGTGTATTTTTCACACATTGTCTTAAACTGTCCTTTGTTAAATAGTTCATTATTAGGGTATATAGTTGTGAGCTGGGTAGTCAGTGATAGAGCTAAATGTGTTCCAGTGCATGTTTTTTTGTGTTTTTTTTTGGTTTTGTTTAGTGTTTTTTTGTGTATGTAACATCTTGTTCTAGTCTGTATTTTCTGTTTATTTGCATGTGATAGCTGGATCTTGAATTGGCTAGCATACATGGTGTGCTCAGTCCCTCTAAACCAGTTCCTTAAAATTGGGGTATCTGGAATATTAAACTTGTTCAGATGAACACAGCACTGAGGGAGAATAAACAACAAGGAAATCCTGTGTTCAGATTGAAAGTAAAGTTAATGCTCTGCTTAGCTGACCCAGCAATGCTACCATCATACTGTATAGTAGGGGAGGGGGTAATTATTGTTTGAACAGCATTCACTGTCACAGTTATAAACTCCAGCATATTTGAAGAGACTAAGACATGCCCACAATACATTAAATTGGGTAGTGGTAGCAACACTTGATTTATTGTTAGTCAGTAATGTATGCTTTATTATTAATCAGTGATATATTTTTGCAATCTTATTTGTCATGAAAACATCAAATATTGATGTAGATCTTATCTCGTTATTGTGAAATATTATATCAATATACTGGTGATGCTTGATAAGCTGAATATTCTGCTGCTTTTTTTAAGTTCAGAGTTATACTTTATTACTTTGAAGCTGAGTTCTGTCCTCTGCTCTCTGCATATGCCTACTTTCATATTGTCAGGAAGGGAGATCAGGTCTCATAGTTCATTTTGTGTTCTAGCTTTTCCATTTGATTGCATTTTAATCTGTCAGTGGGTTACATTGTCTGTTTCTGCTTCACAGGTTTAATATGTTACTTGATGATGATTCTCTTCCTGTGCAGATAGATAATTACTTCCTCTGTGGGAAAAGTAAAAAAAGTCATTGATGACAGGCAGTGGCATATAATTTTGGCTTAAAACATTCTGATCCATTTTAAAACATGTAATGATAAATGTTTTGAAAACAGACACTTATTTTCTTTCATTTTATACTCCCTCAGATTGAGTTTACATTTTTCATTTGTTCCCACTCCCCTTCCCTCTCTACTCCTGTCCCTTGATGTTTTATTGACAGTTTTACTATGCATTTGTTCTGTCTGTGCTTGCCACCTGGAGTGGAAAATAGAATGCAGGAAACTGTTGCCCCTATCCTGTTCCATTTCCTATTTATCCCCTTTTGTATTCATTAACAGTCCATCCAAGCAGCGATGTGTTCAGAGGTGCAGAAAGAAAAAGAAAATGTGCTGTCTGAGGAGAGATGTAGTTTCCTCACATTACAATCATGTGTGCACTGTTGTTATTTTTGTCTATGTTTCACACAGGATTTTCGATCTGATGCGGCGTTTGAGTATGAACCTATAGTTGACATGGCTGATCTTGACAATAGGCACGCAAAAAGAGCCCTGTCTCCCTCCAAAGCTAGGCGGAATGCCGCCCGAGAAGTGAGTGACAAGCACATCATACATCAAGTGGAGGGAATACAGAATTAAACAAGGGTGAAAAAAGAAATCTGATCATGTTAGTATAATGTGTTCTCAAGTGGGAGATATTTCAAGTTGTTTCAAGTTATGTGCCTAATGTGGAGTGGCAAGTGGGACACATGTTGGTTATCTATCTCATCTTCTTCATATTGTAATATGTTGTTGTTATAACAACACAGTAGAAGGTGAGGAAAGGAAGCAGAAATATTTTTATTAAATTGAATTTTTAACTTGTTTATTTGTTGTTCTATATATGATTTAATATATGCACTGGTTATTTCAGTGTGCTGTTGTTTGTTATGAATGCTCCTGAATAACAAAAGGTGATAGAAGAGTAAAGCAAAAGACAAGAGGGAGGATACAGAGCGTTGTGGAGTTGCTTGGAAGTGCTGAATTGTTAACTCTCACATCTTACTAACTGCATGTTTGTAATTTTGGTTAACCTTATAAAGCGTGAGTTTACAAAACCTGTCATCTGCATGCTTGATTTTGGAAATCCCTCACTCTTCCTCCCTTGTATACCAACCCCTTGGGAATGCTGCATTTAGCTGATGTCTTAAGTTTGTTTCATTAAGACCCCTCTTCAGTAAATGGTAAGTAGTGTTCCTGAGGTGTTTTTTATTCTTATTTTGTTGCTTGTTGTTCCACATTTTTCCAAAGCTTTTTCTGCCCAGCAAAAAAGCATAAAACATGATACTGCTTCTGTTGCTTCTTTCTTCAGTACAATGCTTTTGTCAATATTTTCACAATAATGTGCTCTTTTTTCTTTGCTCTTTAGCTTTTATTTTTGTGTTTCTGAACTATGTTTACTGTGGTCCTGCTTTGCTTTGCTTTGGCTTTCAGTTCCATTAAAAGTGTCACGCACTGTGTTTATTTTTTCAAGAGAACATCACATTCTATGACAGTGAATAACAAGTGAAAAGATGCCTGCGGTGAAAAGAAAGTACCCCTGTAGATTCTGCTGTTCTGATTCTCCTTATTCTTTTGATTTCAAGTGTTATTCATTATTTGTTACCGTGATATCAGGAGTACATCGCATGTTATGGGTGGAGGGTTTTGAAGCAAATCAATGTATTCGGACTGCCCCATTTCATCAAATCATGTTCTGTTTTAACATTTGTCTCTGTTCCTTATACCATGTTCGTTCTTGTCACATGTATTTTCATTTTGTGTGTATGAACTTATGCTGATGATGATCCGTTCTTTATAAGTTTGTATTGTACAATGAATTAAGCATAGAAAATTTTCAGTTTGTGGAATAGTTTTTTTTTTAAGTCTGATTGAGAGTTTTAAGGCATCACAAAACATTTCTCAATGGAAAAAAACTGTAAGGTTCCATAAGTGTGATAGCATGATTAATTATATAAGCTGCCCTCAGTGGTTTTCCACTAAGATCTTTGCAGTCTTATCAAGACTGTGCTTATCTCATTTTAGCAGATTTGTGACCGTATGGGCAAACTGCTGCCATAGAATTCCAAAGCAAAACATTCTATTTGAATTCTTACAGCTGACAACACTGGGTTTTGTTTCATGTTTTTATATATGGATGTGACTGGTAAATGATTCTTTTTATTTTATGTCTTTTTTTAATCATCTTACTGGATTGAATAAGTTTCTGTGCACATTTATCTGTCTTTTCATTTGAACTTTACCTCTGCAAAATAGAGGTCATTAGACTCCAAACACTACTAAAAACTGCAGACATTTTCCCCGGTTAGGCTCTTGGGAAAGTTTCATCCTGCACAACACAACAAGTGTTTTTTCCCAATTGCTAGTATTGTGATCCATATGTTTTTTGTGGGTTTTTTTTATATTTTAAATATCTATTATTGCGTATCATCATCAAAATTCAAAAAGCCACTATGAACTATGATCCTAGCATACAGATTTTTTTTTCAGGTAGATGGTGCTTGCAACTCTTTTATTTACTGTCAATTCATTCTTTTGAAATACTTTTTAAAAAGAACTGCATGATAAATGTTTTCAAACTGCTGCTTTGGAAAAGGCTATTCTTTTGTTACTTGGCATGTTGCATTGATTTGTATTCTAAGAAATAAGAAACAACATTGTAATTCATGTTTGAAGGAAATATTATGAAGTCATACTGTGCAAAAAGTTGTCAGAACTTGAGTTACTTACATAAAATGATTGTTGCAAAGACAGTTTCAGTAGCTGTGCAAAATGCTGTCAGAACTCGAATTACTTGTATAAAATGATTGTTGCAAAGACAGTTTCAGTAGAATGTATTGGAACATGTTTTTGAAAAATGATTTAAAAGATTTCCCTTTTATCATGGAAATATGTTTTATGTTTTAATTTCTGTTTGACATGTTGATACTGTGAGGCATTTAATAAGGAATCTGGAATTGTATTGATAATCCTCAGATATGATTTTTTTTTTTTTTTTTTTTTTTTTAACCCAAATAAGAGTTTTATTCCACTTCCTGTTCTGTTCATCAAAAGTGCTTAAGTCACTTTTATCAAGTTTTTTTTTCAGACTGAAGTCTAAACATGATTCATTTTTATACTGCTCTGTTGACATGTCAGGATTTGATTTTCGGTTGACTAACTGACGTAACAGCATGACGGGTGACCTTGACCTTGGCACGTTTTTTTGGCTCCCTCCTTGCAGAATACCCCTGTAGTTTCGTTCAGCGCGCATACCTTTCCCGCTGAAGATGAAGGTGTGGACACCAGCAGCACTTTCTATCGACCTCGCCGGGCTAGGTCACATGGTCCCCCCAATTCTCACGAAGGCCAGTCGCGAGACAGCCAGCCTCGTGGCGGAGGACCGTCTCGGGGAGGTCGTGGTGGCCGTGTTTATACACAGACCTATAACAGTCGTAAACAGGCTGGGGGTAGAGGCCAGTCAGAGGATGTAAGTGGTTTCCTTCCATTTGCAAACACAAAAGATATATAGAAATAAAAAGGAGAGGGTGAAAAAAAAAAGTTTTTGCAGGATGCACTAACAGACATACAAGTCAGAGGATATAAGTGATTTACTTCCATCTTCAAAAACAAAGATATGAAAATTAAAAAGAAAAGGAGAGGGGTGGGGAAAATGCTTTTTCAGGATGTACTTGCACACGAGTCAGAGATTTTGCAGGGTGTACTTATAGAGCGCACAGTTTCATTATGAAGTGAGGGGGTGGGGGTGCTTTTTTGTTATTGTTTTTTTTTTGTTGTTGTTGTTGGGTTTTAAAAAAAAATTTTAAGTAGTGTTTTTCAGAATTTTTGTTATATTCTGCAGTAATTATTGTACTGAATTTGCTGAGAGCTTTTTTCTGCTCAAACTTTGACCATTGGTAATGCAGAAATCAGACATTTTGAGAGCCCTTCACTGTGTGTAATATGTATCCAATTTCATTGAAGTCACTGAACATTTAACATTTAAAAAAAATTAAAAATTAAAAAAAAAGCAGTTTCTTTTACCTTGACCTTGGATCAGTATTTTTTTTTTTTTTAATGAATGATTTCTAATAGATGTTTTGAATCCACACGCCACATCAATACAAAAAATATTCAGATCACAAGTGCAGAACATTTTGAAAACCTCAGACACTCTAAGAAGGAGCAGGGTGTCATTTCCTCATTGTCAAGGACAGGATATTAAGCACTTCACATGGTCAAGATCGTTCACCAAAGCATCTTGTAATTCTCTCTTAGAAATCTTCCGAATAGATGACATGCCTCCTTGTATAAAGGAAAACACCCGGTCTCCTTTCTGTATCATTTCTTTGTATCCAGAGAGGACAGTGATATAACATGGCAAATACTATTGTTGAAAAGAGAATATTCGCAGTTGCAGCTTTTTTTTTTTTTTTTTTTTTGGATTAACTCGCTCCGGACAAATAGTTCTCTTCCTTGCTTTTCCCTGCAGACGACCCATTTGTTAGGGAAAAAATCACAAAAAATACAAAACATAAAGTAACTGAATGAAACTCACTGTACTTGACCCACTGACCTCTCTCCTCACGTTGTGTGAACACCCACCCCCTCCCTCTTCACTGCTCTCAGAAGCTGAGTCACTATCAGTACCTTCTTGCTGGTAACTTTCTTCACCGCAGATACTTTATTCAACGTCTTCATCATCCTTGTCGATGTCGAAACCTTCAGTTTGAAGTATTTCAATCACTTCAGCAGCGGTAAAAGCCGCTGTTGTGGTCTAGTTTGCTCCAAAAATTTCTACTTGTATCGCCTGTGACACCATTTTCGATACATATGCAGATTAGCTTATCGTGTGGGGTCCTGAACTCGCTGGCTCGCTGTGGAGTGTGTTGTTATGAAATCTCATGAAGAAAGTTTCCATTCGACCCTTGACACGTTCGCAATGCCCGGTGTAGCTGCAATTGTTATGTTACCCCATGAGAAAAACTTGGAAAAAATTTTAATTGTCGAAACCGCTAGAGCGTTCCATCATCCAGAACGCTGCCTTAAGTCAGGAATGCTATAGCGTTCCATTATCCGGAATGGGTTAAGGCTACCTAGATTGTTTATCTTATATAACTCACTATTGTAAAGAAGGAAATAGAAAGAGGACAAATGGAAGTGCAGAAAGAAAAGGAAGATTCAGAAGAGAAAGAGTGGGGAAAAAAGTAGTTTGTGCATGCCTTGTTCCACAGATATCAAGTCCTAAGCTCTGGAAACCTGTGTGCTCATCATAATGGGAACATTATGGTGCAGTGAGGATAGCGGGAGGGTGGGAAATGAAATGAAGACAGTGTGTGTTGATAAAAACTTGGCTGCTTCTCACCTTAGCTTGTCAGAGCATGCGAGGCCGATTTCAGGAATGCATGACAAGGATTTATAGAGTATAGACCATATTTGGCTGTGAATTCAGCTCTGCTCTCCCTTACCTACCCCTTGTCTCTTGCTATTCTGTGCTGTCCATGCAGAAGAACATATACAGGATCTTGTACACACATACATGCACACACGCGCTCTTATACAGATGTACATGTGTGCGCATATATATGTGCGCGTGAACACACATTCACTCACTCACACATCATTTACAGATCAGTATTGGCTGTTCAGTCGGGGCTGTTAAGAATTTGATGTTTATAAAAACAAAACATTTTTTGTTTTTTCAGCATCAAGAAATAGTGATGCCACTAAAAATTACAGTAAATTTAAAGAACTTAAAACATGAAAAGGAATCTTATTTGGATAAAATAAGACATTAAAGAGATTTATGTCTTTATAATGTTGTTCATGTGCTTGATATCCAATAACTTCTTCTTCAGTATAGATTGAAAGTATCTGCTTTAGAACTCTTACATTATTATTTTTCTGTATCATTTACAGAAGTATTGGCAGTTCAGTCATTAAGAAGAATTTGGCTATTGAATTGTGTTAAGAAAACCATAATTTTCACCCTTTTTTTCTTGTAAGTGTGTATATTGCTTGTATTTCTTGATTATCTCAGTATTCATGTTATTTTTTGAACAAAAGTGTATTGAGACGAAAACATGTATGATACACATTATGATTTTATACAGTGTATCCATGCAGTGGGTGACACCACAGTCTTATTTTTCTGTGTATTGATGATAATAATTTAACTCTGTGTATGGGGGCCAGTGTTCATTAATTGGTAAACATGTAACCTCCTGACACTGAAAAATGCAGAAACCACTCAGTTATATTTTTTATGTTTTATACTTTTGGATGGTATATATATATGTATTTGTGTGTATATGTGTTTGTGTGTATGGCATGTGTATGTGTGTGTGTGTGTGTCTGTGTATGAAATTGAAGTTCACAACTGTCAGAATGTATAGACAGGTTGGTGAGTGTAGAAATGTCATTGCCTCTTGATACATCTGGGGCTCACCTAGAGGTTCATGCTTTTTGATATGGCCGAGGCTGGCGACATATTTAGATGATCTCAGAGCAAAGCACCAAATGTGCGATGCTTTATATTGTTACAGTATTTTGTATAAATGTATTTGTTAATGATGAACAATGGTATCTTCTCTTTTATTACAATTATACAGAATCCAAGTCTTAATTGGGCACAGCCTGTTGGAATGATACAGATCAGATTTGGGGTTTTTTTTTTAGTGCATTTTGTCACCTTTATCCCCTTCACTTCTTCCTTCCCACCTCTTCCCCATCCTGTGCCCCTTAAACCCATCCCTACATCATGCAGAGAGGTTCTGGTTCTTTTCTTAATTTGAACTGTTTTTTAGAAGACATATGATGTACACATTTTGATAAATTTACAGAATGCACAGATACCACTGAGCACTATTTGCAGTGATAAATAAACAAATGATAAACATTAAAATCCCCTCCACCCCCATCCCCCGCTCCACTCCTTAAAAAAAAAAAAAAAAAAAAAAAAAAAAACAGAAAGAAAGAAAAAGAAAAGTAATAGAAGTCCAGTCCGTTATTGAAGTTCTGTTGGAATTTTGGATTTAATGGAAAAGAATGTCTGTCTTATTTGAGATTTCATTCAGGATTCATTACTTCTATGTACAGGTGATCTTGTTCTGTCTCAAATCCAGTCAGGTTTGTGTCTGATCATTATGTATGTGTATATGTTAATAAATCGTGTCCAGTATCTTTTGCACACACACACAGACACACACACACTTTCTCTGTTGTCTTTCTCATCTTCTGTCATTTTATGTAAGAAAAAACACACACAAAAAAACACCTTTATGTCTTTCTTCATATGAATTATATCCAAGGGGGAAAACAACACTCTTCTTCTTCTTCTCCATCTCCTCTCGTTTTTTCTGTCACATGCATGGTGAGAGGGGAAAAACCAAACACCTTTGTTGTTTCTTCATATGCATACAGCTAAGGGGGTGAAAATGTCTATCAGAACGCTCACTTAATGAACACCTTGTCTCCTGCAGGGCCCACCTCCTGACCCCTCCTATAACTACCTGGCTGATCGCACACGCGACACCCAGAATGCCAACAGCAGACAGGCCGACAAGCCCACCAGTCAGGAGGGCATGGGGGGAGGGGGAGGAATCGGTGGTGGTCGTGGGGGCAAGGAGCTTCGCCGGCACCCCAGGAACTTTGGTGGACCTGACTTTGGCAACGTGAAGACGCAGATGAAAGCTGTGAAAGAAAAGGTGAGGTTGCTTAGTTGTAGGGAATGTACTGTTGAGAGAATAATCAACCCCTTGACTGCTGGACTTTGGTGAAGTGAGATCAGTATGTTTTTTTAGTTTGAAATGCAGCCGCTACATTTTGTATACTTTTCCAAGATGTCAGCAGTGTCAAGGGGTTAAGAATGATGTCATAAAATCATTGCAGTGACAGTTTTCTCTCTCTTTTCTGTCAATGTGCTTTTTTGTTTTTGTTTTGTTTTATTGCCCAAGACAAAAATCAGAGCATTACAGATGTGACCCATGATACTTATTTCACAGAGAGCTATGCATTCCTAAACTAACATAATAGTGTAATTACTGGCATGTTTTCGAATAAAATGTAAAATGATCGAAGATTCATGGGAATTCGTGGGAGCTTAATATTGCTGACAATCTGTATTTACATTCTTCTGACTTATGCCCCATCTTATTTCATTGATTTGTCTAACAACTCAACAACAGCTATATTTTACCCCCGTGGGGATGCCGGGGGTCTTTCAGTATAAACAGCATCCCCACCTTCCGGAAATTCTGTGCTAGAAATTTCCTCTTTTCTGTCACTCTCTTTGTGTATGCCTTTTTTCTTTCTTCACTGTTGTCTCCTTTTTCTGCCTTTCCAGTCCATTCCCCTTTCTTTTTTCAAGTAAGCCTTAACACTTTTTTCTCTTTTCCGCAGTCTATGATGTACTGTTTGTACTGTTTGCTCAGCCGATTTGGTAGCGAGGATGGGCACTAGCTGCCCATTCTGCTGTGTTATTTGCCTTTATGGCCTTTTTTGTATTTTTTGTTTGGCTTTGAATTATTGTTTTTTTTCCTTTTTTACAATTTTTTTGTAATCTGGGGATGATAAATTAAGCGGAAGGGCTGGCATCCTCGGCATGGCCTTGTCTTATTTGCCATAAGGAGTGAAATGGTTGGGATACTTTGTCATGAACTGTGTTTTGTGGGTTTGTCTTAGTGTTTTTTTGTAGATGTGACAGTTTTGTGTTGACGCGGTTGAGCATTTGTAAGGTTTGACAGTCCTGATATTGCTGTGTGCGGTCGGCTGAACTGTAAGCAACAAGAATAAGAATAAGAAGAAGCTATATTTTAAACTTGAAATTGTATGGCAACTGATTAACTTGCTCTGTACCATGTTGTACTTATTTGAAGTTCTGTGCATAACATTGTCACGCAAGAGTGTGTATGTTAGGAGAGGGACTGTCGCAGTTACTCCAGGAACTGTCTGAAGATGACTGTCAATGTTCTGTATGCAATGTTAATTATCATTACATGACACACTTGTCATGACTCAAACAACATGTCTGTTCAGGAGAGGGACCGTCGCAGCTACCCGCCCAGGAACCGCCTGGAGATGTCCGTCAACATGACGGGCACGGAGAGGATCCAGTATGAAGACTGGAAGGCTGAGCGCCAGAAGGTGGACCAGGAGAGGCTGGACAGGCAGAAGACCTCGTCCGGGGAGTGGCGCCGAGCCTGGGATCATGACAAACAGTACAGAGAGTAAGTAAGGCTGCTGCTGGAGTATGGTGGTTGTTAGCCTGTGCCTTATCTAATCCCAGGCTTGTAAGGTGCCCACCATGCTTTTTTTTCTTCTTCTTTTTTTTTTTTTTTTTATGAGAGAAAGCATGGGGGCACCCCACAAGCGTTGGATTGTGAAAAAGTGTCGGCTAACAATAGTCATTGTGTTTGGTTTCTCTCACTGTACGGGAAGGTGTGGGCTTGCAAGACTTTCTGGTAATTGTGGGATTGTGATAAAGCATTGTCGTTCTCCTGCCACCCTTTCTCATAATTGTAATCAATTGTGGGATTGTGATAAAGCGTGTCGTTCCCCTGCCACTCTTTCTTATAATTGTGAGAAAGCGGGGGATTGTTATAAAGTGTGGTGGTTCCCCTGCCACTCTTATAATTGTGAGAAAGCGGGGGATTGTTATGAAGTGTGGTGGTTCCCCTGCCACACTTTCTGGTAGTTGTGATGATTTGTGGGATTGTGATAAAGCATGGTCGTTCCACTGCCACACTTTCTGGTAATTGTGAGAAAGCGGGGATTGTGATAAAGCGTGGTTGTTCTCCTGCCGCACTCTCTCATTATTGTGAGAAAGCAGGGCATTGCGTGAGAAAGCGTGGACAAAAAGTGGTCATTATGTTTGAGTAAAATCTTTTCTTGAAAGGGCAGAGGCGAAATGTGTTGTACTTCTGTCACCCTCTTGTGTTTTTCCTTTTGTCTTTCTGATCTCTCTTATTGTCTCTGTCTCTCTCTCTCTTTGTCTGTCTCTCTCCTCACAGTTTCTGTCTCACTCTCTGTCTCTCTCTCTTTCACTTTCTCTCTCCCTCTCTTGTGAGTGAGTGAGCAATTCGATATGGGCCCTGATAAACTAACCCTGTTATGTAATAACTGGAGATCCTGTGTATAATTATAATTGTCATCATGTTACACATTTGAGCAGTGTAGATCATGGCCATATAATATTGTAAACCTCTCTCTTTCTCCTTACACATTAATGCCACTGAGTAAAGGCACTACACATTAATAACCTTGTTGTGCAACTGAGCAAAGGCACTTCACTGAGTATTGTGCCACTTCACATTAACAGTGGATCATATTGGAAGGAACATACACATACATATGTTTCTCTCGAACTCCCCCCCCCCCCCCCCTTCTCCCATTGCTCCTCTTCCCCTTCCCCCTTCCTCCCTTGGAGTGATAGCTTGATATCTCCCTTTATTTCTGTTGTCATCTTTTAATGTGGAAAAATTGTTTTCTTTGAGTTTATGAAGACTTGTTTCCTTGTTTATTCGTTTTCAGTGTCTTTTTCTTTAATGCTGAAAAGGGATGTTTGTTTATTGACATCTTGTAGTTGAAAAATGTTTGGTTTTTTGTTTTTTATTTTTTTTCAGTTATGAGGAATCTTCATCTGGTAGAACTGAACCTGTGAAAAGACCAGGTATCTACTGAGATTCCCTTTCAGTCTGTCTGTCTGTTACTCTCTCTTTCACTCTTTATTCTGTCTGTGTTTTGTCTCATTCTGCCTGCCTGTACATCTCTCTCTTCATTTAAAAGTTTAATCTTGTTTTCTCTCTCTCTCTCTCTCCCTTTTTTTTTTTTTTTTAAGCTTTATAAGTTGATTTTGCCACTTTGTTGTTGATGTTGCTGTTATACTTAACCATCCCAAATTATTCTTTTACAAACATTTTATGTGTGAGTGTGAGTGAGTGTAGTTAGTGATACCGGAAATGTCATGGGGAATATGGTCATCTAGACCCTATTATGGTGTTATCAAAAGGTGACATGATTTACAGTCAGGAAAACTCACTGCAAAATGGCAGTACTGTCATTAACTTAAAATGTCAAACGTGTGACAGTGTTTAGGTGGAACTCTCCCACTCTCTCTCTCTTTCTGTCTGTCGGTCTCTCTTGTTCTGCACCCCCTCCCCTGCCCCCAACCCCCCACCCTCTACATCAGACGGACAGTGTTTAGGCGAAAATTTCCCCCTCTCTCTTTCTGTTTGCGTCTCCCGTTCTGCCTCCCTCCCACCTCTCTCCATACCCTGTCTCCATTTTTCCTTCACTGTGTTGGAAATTGATATGTGGGAAAGTGAAAGCATAGTTTTGACTTTTGATGTGTGCAAACAAAGTGAGTCTATGTTATCACCCTGATTTGCTTGTTGATGTGCATGGATGTGTGTGGACGTGCGCACATACATGCTTTTGTGCATATTATTATGCAGGTGTGTGTGCGGGTGTGTGTGTGTGTTAGTGCGTGTGTTTATGTTAAACTTTATTGAACATTAGTGTTATCTGAGCAAATTACAAATGGGAAAGCAGCCAAACCAGGCAAAACTCCTATAAACTCCTATAACCACCAAACTAATTTTAAAGGTTTTTTTGGTGTGGGTGTTTTTTTGTTGTTGTTTTTATTGCCATGATGATCAGTGTGAGCCTCTTCATGCTTTTAACAAACACTGAAGAAAGTCTGATTAGAAAAAAAGACAACACACAATATTATTTATCATTTTACGCACACACAGTAACTGATGTTTTGTTCAGTTGACTTTCCACTGAGGGGCCATCCATGATATGAATATACCATTACTGTATCTAATTCATAAAGGCACCAAATGCTTTCCATATATCACTTGCACTTCAGTAACAATCAAACTGCATTGTTTTGTTTTGTGTATAGAATTTTAGTGGTTGATCTGATAGAAATTACACTTGAGACTTGAATTTTGTCTTTTGTTCTTTGTTACTTTTCTTTTTTTTTTTTTAGTTTTGATTTCTATTTTCATTTGTTCAAGTCATACTGTTCCTTACCTCCACATTTCCTTTTTCAATTGTGTGACTGAGATAATACATGGATGGATGTTTGTATTTCCCACGACAAGTGGGTCGCATAGGTAGTGGGCGTTTTGACCGAGGTGATCGGGATGATCGACGGGCAGAAGGTCCTAGTCAGAGTCCGAAAGGTATCGGATGCCTTTTGTGCCTTCTGATCCTTTGCCTTGCATCGTTCCAGCTTACTGTGCATGTTTCTTCATGCTGTCATTTTGAAAACATATACATATTTCATTGGTTTATTCATTTTGATTTCCACGCATGCTTTTATTAATGCACTTTGTTTTCTTTGAAACATTGTGTGTGTTATTTATAAAGTCACAAGATATCCAGTATCAGTGTTTTGGGGTTTTATTTTTATTGGTTGTTTTTTTTCATGAAGTTTTGTTTAAACCTTTTGGAACCTCACGTGCAAAAATTGAATTGCTTCTTGAATGTGTGTGACATGTGTGGTTGGCATTATTGGTTGTTTTGTTTTGTTTTGTTTTTTTGTTTGTTTTTTTCTTGTTAGTGCTGTTCAGAGCATGTTATATGGCGTTTTGTTTTGTTTTGTTTTCAAGCATTTTTGATTCAGGCTAGGTTGAAAAGTTTCTCTCCATACTCTGTGTGATTGGGGGGGAGGTGGGGTGGGGGGGGTCGGCTTTTTTTTTGGTTGGGGGGTTGGGGGGTGAGGGGGGGGTGTTACTGCTTTGTGTGATGGGTAAATGTACTTAGGAGTTCAACAAGACTGCTGTTCCTTTAAGATAAAAGAATACATGTTATCAAAACAAAACTGCATTCTCAAAATTAAAAAGGATTTTTTTAAAATTTTTAAAAAGATTAAAACTTCATTTGGAAATTGGATGCGAGGTTGTTTTTTGTTTGGAAAAACAAAAGAATTAATAGTGTGTTGAATTAAAACAAATGGTAAGTGATGCTGCTGTTTGGAAAAAAAAAAAATATCAGAACAGTGGAATCTGATTCATTATGATTGTCAAAGAGTTCTGGTGACATTCAAATTGATTTGATTGAGAGATGTTGAAACAGTTATCTTTGTTACATGTATATAATCATGCAGATATAAAGTTTTAGTATGTGTTATTTGAAAATTGAAATTTAGCGGGAACAAGTAAACAGGTCTAACTTTGTGGAGGAGGAGGGGCACAGAAGGGTGGATCCATACAAGCTCAGCATGATTCAGCTGAAAGGAAAAGTGATCGTTTTCACAGTAAAAGTATTTAGGAATGAACGAAAAATAGGTTACTTTAGGTTGCAAATAATCTATTTGGTGTCTTTGTGTTTAGTTTCGTCATACCTGCAGTGTTTTTGCATAGAGACATGGTGTTGTGATGTGTGTGTATGTCTTCCTGTTGCTGGTGCCTGGAGTGACCTTTCTGTTGTGGTGGTTGTTTTTTGATGTGGATGGTTGTGGCAGGGGCACTCACTTTATAAGACACCTCTGCCTTGTACTGTGTAGCACCTCTGTAAAAACTTTGCATCACAGACGTTAGAAATGCATGCTGAAGAAATCGCATTTTGAAAAGGATGGTGTCCATTCCTTAGTTTTTATTCATGAAAAAAAACAACTATTTTTTGTCTCTTTAGTTTCATTTTCCCACATTCTAGCATTCAGAGTACTAACTGAACTGCACAATTGTTGGGATTTGTTGTCTGAATTAGAAACATAATGGATAAAATTTTGAACATAATTATATTTTATAATTGTATTTTGCCTCATAAATCTTATGGACAGCAGATTTTTTTTAATATATCAGAGTTCGACTAAAAGTATATTTGGATCATATAACTGAAAGTTTACATCTGAGTGTATTATTTACTGAAAAAAAATACAGAAGTTTATATCTGAGTGTATCATGAACTGATTTATCTTCAGTATTAAAAGAGTGTAATAATGATAACAAAGAGAATTTTAAAATATTTTTTTAAAAAGGGACCACATGAATGGTTGAAGGAGGCAAATATGCAAGTCGGCTATCACCATTGCCCTTGAATGTGGTTTGGCTCCAGTAATTTACATCATTCCAATAACTCACTCTGGTTGTAAAATCATTTATCTCTCATGAAACGAATGCATTGGTGTTGCTGATTCTCTCTGCATTATGTAACAGTTATCAAAAACATTCATGGGATCTTTTTATTTACCCATTATATTTCCATTCTTGTTTGTAACGTAAAAGCTTTATCTGCTAGTGTATCTGTCAGCTGCTATTTAGCGTATTGTCACCCAGTTTCTTGTAGGTTGCTAAAGTTGTTGATGATTATGGATGGAAAACTTAACAATATGGTAATTTTTATTGAAAAAAACAGCCAGTTTTAGGTTTGTGCATTGCTACAGAAATGTCAGCATTTTATTTTGTCTTTGTAATATTACTAGATCGAAGTAAGCTTAACCTAGTCAGAAGTTGTGTGCATATAATTCCATGTTCAGTAACAGAGAAGGAAAACTTATTAAGCTGGTTTTGGCTTTATGTTTTGGGGTATTGATCATTATATTGACTCAGTTTGTACAATGTATACAGCATTAATACTTTTGAGAAGGAAACCATGTAACTTTAAGCTTTGGAATTGTCCAGTTTCAGCAAAGTGTGATTGTTTTCAGTTGGTTATATAATTCTTGTTGTCAATAACATGAACAGAATTTTAAATAAAATGTCTGACAGGCCTTAGTTTCAGCTGCAGTAAAGCATCCAGAGGTACATTATTTTAAAAGTTCAAGACACCAAACTGTGTTTTCAAATTAAATAACTATAAAATTTAAGTCTCTGGTCCAGTGAAACATCCAGTACTTTAGAAGCTGAAGAAAGACTGTGTCTTTTGCCTTTCAGCCCCAGGGATGGTGCAGAGTGCCCAGGTGGTGCCAGAAAATGACCGCAGACCCCCGGCAGGCCGGGGGCGTGGCAGAGGCAGGGGCAGGGGCAGAGCCCCACAACCAGGAGGACCTGGAGAGAAACCCCCACGACCCCGCACATGGTCCGGTGGGGACGACGCCCGCACAGTGGAATGCTCCAATGACAACATGCTGGTGGTGAAGATAGACAAATCCCGTGGTTGTGACGACCATTCTGTGGAGGTAGAGTACGGCAACGATGAGGAGGTTGAAAAGAGGAAAAATTCCCCTCCAAAGAGAAAGCCTGGTCGCCGCAGCCCAACCAAGCAGAAGCAGCAACAGCAGCAGTCGCAGTTCCAGGACGCTGACGTACCCCACGGGAAAGGAGCCCCGTCTGTCCCAGTCCCTGCCTCCACGTCCAGCCAGGACAGCAGCATCTACGAAGGCCGGCCAGCCAGTCTGTCACAGTCCATCTCTGTTGGCAGCACAGACGAGTGGGAGGATGTCACTGGCACAGATTCCGACATGTACGCCAACACCACTGAGGACGAAGGAGAGATGTACAGACGGGGCAGTGGCAGGCTGAACCCCGAAGCTCCTGTCTTCTTGCCAACTTCCCCAGACCTACAGACCCCTTCAGCCCACCCCAGTTTTGGCTTAGCTCCTAAGGAGCAGCGAAGAAGCCAATCTTTAACCTCATCCAAAGTGTCCATATGCCCACCAAATTCTTCAAATTGTGGTGAAGACGACCATGCATCACTATCAGACCAAAACCCCAGCCAGCAGCAGTCAGCTCCTGAGGACACCCCAATCACCAGTGGCGATAAAGAACTTGATCAGGTAGAAGAGGAAGAACTTGGGGAGGAACTCCAGGATGAAAAAGAACTTGGTCTAGTGGAAGAGGAAGACTTTGATGAGGATCTGAGGAAAGAGAGAGAAATTCTGGATGGTCCTGCATATGAAGATGCAGAACAGGACTACATGGATGAAGAGGAGGAGGAGGAGGAAGAGTTCCTCAGTCCTGACAAGGATGAAGAAGGAGACCCCTATTCCAGCACTATCCCCCAAAGTCCCAGAGACCTGTCCAGTGCTTGCAGTGACGAGTCATCTGCCGCACTCCAGTCTCCAGACAGGCAGGAGGAAGGAGGGAGCAGCCCTCGGGATGCTGGTTCCTCGCTTGCTGATGAACTCTGCGCTGCTGGTGAACCACAGCACTCTAGTAATTCTCTCGCCTCGCACACTTCTGTGCAAGAGGAGTTCTCTTCCCCGGAACTCAACGAGATTGAAGAAGATGATATAGAAGACATAGTACCGTCTGTCTTGGAAGACACGGTACCCCAAGGGGAGGCTCTCCCCAGCACAGCAACTGCCTCAAAGGATACGATGGAAGAGGAGAAGGAGGCAGCATCAGTCGATGCTGACAGCAGTTGTCACGCTGCCCCTGATGATGGCACTAACGGTTTCCCCAAAGACAATGACATGCAGATGGCCCCTACTAAGGAAGATGGTGACGGCTGTAAAGAAGAGCTTGAGGGTTCATCTTCCTCACTGCCAGTTTCCTCACCTAGCAAAGCGGTACAGGAAACAGGTACTGGTTTGTTTGTTTTTTGTTTTTTATCTGGCTGTGGATGTGTCCATGTTCATTGTTTATTAGGCTATTGAGTCTGATGATACTGAGTTACGTCTGTGTTTGTGTGTGTGTATGTGTGTGTGCGTGTGTGCTTTTTGTGTGTGTATGTGTGTGTGTATGTGCATGCTTAAGTTCGTTTAGTGTGTGTGTACTTGAGTACATGTATATGTGCTTGTGTGTGTGTGTATGTGTGTTGTTGTTGTTGTTGTTGTTGTTTCCTCTAAATGTTGAATCAGAACAAGCATTACTGAACTTCACTAAACTGACCAAGCATCAGTACAGTGCGTCCTTTTCAAGGTTGCCTTTTGGTGCCCGGAATAGCTTTCTGTGATTACTGGTACTGTGACAGGAGCAGTTTGGATGTGGCTTTACTGGGAGATGGTGATGGATGACAAATGTTTGAATTGACCAGGACTTAGGCTGGTTTTTGGTTGTGTGTTTATGCATTGCACAAAGTGAATTTTCTACAATTGAAAGCTTCCAATTTCCATTTCAGAACATTAGTAACTGTTAGTTTTTGCTAGGTCACTATGCACAAAAAAGGTGTTATGACTTAATCACATACAAAAGATATATGGCTCTGTCTGACACACCATTTTAATTTCAGTTGAAAAACAGATGAAATTTGCACTCTGTGGAACTTTGTTTTGGAAACTCTGCCATAGAATATCAGACTGTTCTGCTGTTAAATCTTTTAAATGTAATCTTAAACCATATTTTTTCAGACAGTGTTTTAACTACAGATTCCTTTCCCACCCCCGACAACCCCCCACCTCCTGACCATCTTTGTTCATTCGTGTGTGTGCATCAATGTTGTTGGATGGAGGTGAGATGGGAAAGGTGTGTCAGTTTTGAGTGATTTTACGCTGTTTTTATAATTGTTTTTTTGTTGTTGTTTTTTATTTCAACATTAACATTTTTCATTATATTCCTGTGTATTATTCATGTAACATGTATTGTAAAATGTGCTAACAACTGCAAGTTAAATGCTATGTAAATGCACATTATTATTATTATCATTATTATTTTTATTATCATCATTGTTATTAATTTATCGTTAGTAGTAATAATGGTAGTAAATTTATGTCTTCATTTTCCTCTACAAAGCAGAAAACAGTGTGATGGAACAGCCAGAAGCTCAACCCGTTAACGGCCATGCAGCAGATGCCGAGCCAGATGACGGTGTTGATTTGGGAACTCCGTCCTCAACTTCTCTTGTAAGCATCATTAATATGCATGCCTTGTCTCGTGTGTGCCGTGTGTTGCCTGAAGCAGAAAACTGATTAGTCAAAGACAAAAACCTGGTGCTGCCAAAGGTGAGTGTAACGAATGTTTCTGCGACATTATAGACAGATCGTGGCTTGGAAAAGGGGGTTCTGTTTTCATGCAGGTCTGTTTGGTTCTTTTGTTTCTTTTCTGTTTTGATTTATCATAGCTATAGTTACAGAAGTGGGGTTTTTTTTTTGTTTGTTCAATGTTTGTTTTGTTTTTTAAATGATTGGTAAAATTATGGCAGAGGCGTATTTGTGTCGTCCACAGAACGTTTGATAATTCAGTTGTAATGTTCATTATGTACTGTATTTTATTGCTTTTTGTCACAAAAGATTAATTTTCTTCATGCAAAATTTGGGCTGCTTTCCCCAGAGGGAGAATGTTGCCACAGTACAGCGTCCTTTCTTTTTCTTTTCTTTTCTTTTCTTTTTTCTGTCTGCATTGTGGTGTTCCAGCAATGTTAACTTTAGGTTCACATCAGAGAGATTATCATACCATTCCTCTCAGTGGATATTTTTAAACACACGATGGTGACTGGTACCAGCCAGTGCTTGGCAGCTAATAACAAATAATAAAAAAAAAAGATTGGTTTTGATTGCAGTCAGGTGTCTTTGTTCATAGTCGGTGTAATCCACTCTGCTGAGTGTTCATCAGTATTTCCTTCTTGTCAGCAGGATGAACCAGATATCGGACCTTTTCTGTGCATTTTCATGATCCTCATTTTATGTGTATTTGTAATAATTGATCATGTGTTTGGTAAGGGAAACAGCCTACAACTTTATTCTTTGAATAATTGTTTTCTCCCAGAAACTTTGTTGTAAAGGTTATGATGTTTTTTAAAGCAGTATTTCCTTTTTCTGGCATGAATGTTGGTTTGCTTTTCGTATAGGATGTGTTTAGGTGTATGGTCTCATTTTTTCTTCTTTTTGTTTTGTGACCTTCTTCCACTTGTCAGTGTGTATATTAAGTGATTGAACGAATGAGCCTACTTAGCACTCTCTTTGTATTTACTGGATATGTGTAAAGGATGAACGTATGTAATGTTTCAATGCCCCCAGGGAGCACACGAAATAAACTCCTTGCCTTGCCCCTTTTGTTTTTCCTTAACCTGTTGTTCCCTCTGTCTGTCATTTAATTTGTTATTGATGTATTATGCTTTTTTTTCTTCACTCTAAAATAAACTGAATCAGAAATGGTACTGAGTCAGTTGAAAGATTTTTTTATTATATTAAATAGTCGAACAAAATTTGTGTATCATTGTTTAGTTAGGGAAAATGTGAAATTGAATACGCAGACTTCGTTGCAGATGGCAACTGCCTTGAACATTCTGTTTACAGAGAGAGACAACTTGAGTTCAGGGGAACTATGGAGACCTACAGATCAGGGAATATAATCTGTCACTTTTCAGTCTCTCTCTACCCCTTTCACCATTTAAAGATACCCTGTTTTTTTATGGGTTTTTTTATGGTTTTTTTTTTTTCAGTTCTGTTGTTTTCACTGTGTGTTGTTACAGCGTCATTTTACCAGAAATAGTGTGGTAACATCACATACTAAAGAATAGAGAGAAAATTTCAAGCTTCCTTTTTCTTTTTTTGACTCACTTGTGTAAACAAAGTGAGTCTGTGTTTTAACCCGGTGTTCAGTTGTCTGTGTGTGTGTGTGTGTCTTGTGTGTCCGTGGTAAACTTTAACATTGCCCTTTTCTCTGCACTTTGTCAGTTGACACCAAATTTGGCATAAAAATAGGAAAAATTCAGTTCTTTCCAGTCATCTTGTTTAAAACAATATTGCACCTCTGGGATGGGCACAAACAAACTTTAAAAAAAAAGAAGCCAAATTATATGCAAACAGAATTTACTGGGGTTTTTTTGTTTTTTGTTTTTTTGTTTTTTTTTTAATTCTCTAAACTTGGCACTTTGATCTGATATTCTTGTTTGTTTATTTATTTATAGTCTGTTCATCTAAGATGATGATATTAGACTGAAATCTGATATTCTGACACAACAAGAACAGTCATTTTTATCATTTTTTTGTTCAAACAGGAACTTCTTTTGCTAAGCATGGAAGTTATATTTCTGGTGCATGTCTTTGCTGCAGATAGTAACAAGAGAGGCAAGGCCTTCAAGACTCACTTGTGATAAATTAAGTCCCCTATCATTAATTACAGAGTAATTTCCATTCTTTTCCCATCTGCACCAAAACGTTTGCAAAATAAATAAAAAATTCCATGCTTAGCAAAAGAAGTTCCTGTTTGAACAAAAAATGATAATAATGACTCCTCTTGTTGCTGTGTCAGAACAAGAGGTCAAAGTGCCAAGTTTAGAGAATACAAAAAATATAAATATAACAGTAAATGCAGTTAGCATATAATCAGGCTTCTTTTTTTATTTATTTATTTTTTTTGTGCCCATCCCAGAGGTGCAATATTGTTTTAAACAAGATGACTGGAAAGAACTGAATTTTTCCTATTTTTATGCCAAATTTGGTGTCAACTGACAAAGTATTTGCAGAGAAAATGTCAATGTTAAAGTTTACCACGGACACACAGACACAGACACACGGGGACACACACACACACACAGACAACCGAACACTGGGTTAAAACATAGACTCACTTTGTTTACATAAGTGAGTCAAAAAAGGGAAATTAATCTGTAATTAATGCTAGTGGGGTTAATGTACTTAAAACTGATCTTTCTCATCTTAAACATTACTTTCTGAAATTATAATCAGTACATAAAAAGCTTGTGTGTTTTACTCTCAGTGTACAGGCTTTCACTATGTTCATTTGCCCAAGTAGTCTTTTTCGGAAAATACTAAAATCAGTGCTACAAGTGGACTTTATAGATCTGTTAGCTGAGCCCTGAAGGTCATGGACAAAAATCAATTGCGTACACATACTTACACGTATTCAAAGCGTGTGCTCATATTCCTTGCAAACGTGAAGGTCACCATTTTGTTTCAAGTTGTTGACCTGCCCGTTCAATCCTATATTCAATCGACAATACATGATAACATGTGATGGAAAGTTGGAGAAGGAGATCGTTCAGTATTTATTATGCCCCAAACTGCCATAAAAATATCAACAAAATCAGTCGGAATTCTAAGTTTAAAATAATAAACCATGAGAGTTAATACCCTTGATGAAACGTAAAAATTTCCAGTCTGGACTTTTCTCACAATGAAATCCTTTTCACTTCATACAATGTTTAGAAGTACTTGTACTTGGCTCTACATGTTATTAAACAAAATACTCAATTTTCATATCGACTTTAAAACTATAAAACTAGAATGAACATAAAAGAGAAATTGAATCGACCGTGTCGTACATTCCTGGTGGGTGTAACTAAACTTGTACATCTATCTAGATCCAGAGAAAACCACTAAATGTTGCAGTGTGATTGCAGCGATAGCCACATCTCCTTTCCCGCGGACTTAAAAAGAATTTTTAATTTCCCTTAAAGATTTTTTGAATGCCCAAGATACACCTGAATAATACGATTTAAATCGTGTTCTCACTGCAGATACCACAGTTGATTTATCGCCCTTTAAAAAAACATGTTTACGTGTTAAATTTTTGAACGTCAGTTAAGGAGCCACGATAGTGTATTGGGTAAGACAGTTTCTTTTCACCCGTGCACGCGGTGTTTGAATCTGCCGTCAGGACTTTTTTTCTTTCATTCTTTTTTCTTTCTTTTTTTTTTTTATTAACCCAAAGCTTTATACTAACAAATACAGAACACATTTTAACGATTTTTTTTTTTTTCAAGTGTATCACAAGTGAGTCTTGAAGGCCTTGCCTCTCTTGTCTTTTCTTTTTTTCAGGGGTAGGGGTGTTTGGTGGGGTTGGGGGGGGAATGTTGTAACATCTTAAGAAAAAGTTGGATTGAATTCATGCCATACATCCAATTTTCATAGACCTTGGTTAATGAGTAACCATAGTAACAACATGAATAGGATAATATTGTAAATACAAACAAGGTCTTGCAAGCATATTTATCGTTGTTTTTTTTACAGTGACTGGTTACATGGCCAAAATACAAATGCACTGAAAAGTGGGTAAGGTTAGAGTTCAGAGGTCATGGTCACAATACTGTTCAATGAAAAATGTTATGTTGCAAGATGCTATGCTTTACACAATAACAGCATCACCCCCCCCCCCCCCAAAAAAAAGTATATATATATATGAAAATAGGAAGAATAGAAAAAGAACACAAAACTGTATCATTCCTGTGATAAGTAAGTTGGTATCATGTGCAAGTCTTAAATGCTTTGCCTTTCTTGTCTTCCAGGTTTCCAAAGATTTCAGTTCATCATCTGTACTATGATTTTTTTTTTTCTTCTTTTTAAAATACTTTTTTATATATAGCAGATGTGGTGTCCACACACTGACACATCTTTGAAACTAAAACTCTCTGTTTGACTTTCAGTAGCCCTTCATCTTGATAATACATGGAACTATGTGTGCAAGGGTCAGATCTGAGTTAAAAAAAAAAAAAAAAAAAAAATTTAAGTAGTACCTTGTAGGCTGAAAATTATGGTATATATTTATGTTTGTTTGATTATGCATTGTCTGTCTTTATGTGGTGTTTGTGTGATTGTATATTGTCATTCATATCATGTGATGTTTGTGGAATGACACATCTCTATTCCAGTCTCTTTTTTTTAATGTTTTTGAAATATTCATCACCACTTATACCTTTGTACAGAAGCAAGAAGGTTGTGATAAAACATGGCTTTGTTTCTGTGATGTGTGCAGTCTGCATGATGAGTGGAAGGCAGAGGTGTGGACTCCCTATTTCGCTTTATCCTATGACTGCACTGCAGCGCATGACTGCAGGATCTTGCTGTCTGCCTGGCACACGCCAGTCATCTCCCATGGAAAGTGTGTGCCACTGCAACACACAAGCACAGAAACCCTACAGTGTGGTCAGTGGTAGAATTCTGACCATCTGTTGCTCTCTCTTTTTATTTTGTGTGTGTGTTTTTTGAGTAAGAAACTAAATGTGGCTTCCAGATCCATCACAGAAAAATCATTGTTGCTATTCTAGCAGTTACACAACTTTTTTTTTCCCCTTACAAAAGTTAATGTTGGTGCCTTATTGTTGATGCAGAAAATGATTTTCAAGAAGCTTTATAGTGGCAAATTAATGATTTTGGTTTTGCAACATCATTGGTGTACAAAAGATCTGGCTGGTAAAGTAAATTGACTCATGACGGACTATCTTTTCCTTTTCGTTTAAGTCAGTTTGATAGTTTGATTATTTGGAAGATGTTCTGTTTCTTTGTTGTTATTGTTTGGGTTTTTTGTTTGTTTGTTTTTACAGTGGTAAGTTTCCTAACATTTTTTGTTTTGTTTTGCCTAAACATTGTGGCTTTGTTTCTTGAGCCATGAATTAAGGATGCATCATTGGTCTTCCAGAATTGTTTGAAAGAAATTGGTCAGTGGGAGCTGTGAGTAAATGAATGTCAGGCGAGACAGCTCCTTAAGTTTGGTGGTAAGCAACAAGTTCAGATGATTGTTGAGCAGGAAGACTTACCTTAGCTGTAGGTCACCACAGGTTTTGTAAGAAGCCAACCTAATCTTCACCTTGACATTCAGCTGTAGTTTCTGTCCAGGGATTTAGGATTTGGTGCTGCATCAAAAACCATTCAGGACACCTGTTGACAGTTACTGTATTATGGTAAACGTGATCTTAGTTTCAGGGAATTCAGAAGGTTGGGCAGAAAATTGGTATTGCAGGTGAAAGAGGTTAGGTTTTTCTTTCATGGTTGTTTATCACTCAGAACAACAGTAATTCAAGTTTTTGTTCTTTTTTCTTTTTTTTCTCTGCTTCCTTTTGTAAGAATGAGTGTACAGGTTTTTTTTAGTTATAAACACTATTTATTTGTAAAGATCTTTTTGTTGTTTGTAGATTCTGTCTGTACACACAAGTGTGGAGTTTTAGTAAAATATGGCTATATGGGATATAATCTGTACTTGCAGTATATGTATATGTAACTCTTGTAACAAACTACAACTAGATAGAGTGAATAGGCTGAAAATATAAATTTCTGTATCCAATCACATTTGGGAATGGTTCACACAAAGTTCTGTAAGTTGTCTTTGAAACACAGATGACAAATTGAATACAGTTATGGTTGGTTTGATTTTTTTCTCTTTTTTTTCTTCTTCTCTTTTTACACTGGAATTTGGAGTTTTGCAACAGTGTACATGTCTTTTTTGTGCTGGATTGATTTCTTTTTAACTGAATATAGCTCATTTCTATACTAGTTTGAAAAAAGATTGTTGTGTTTTGTCTTTTTGGTTGTATATATTTTGTCAGTGTTCAGAAGGAACGGAAGATGTTGCCACAGTGTGTGGTGTGTGATAAATATTTTCTCCACACAGGTTTTGAAGATTTGCCGTTTGGATGATTGTTTAACAGGGAAGACTTAGCCATATGTAGATGGCTACGGTGACCACTCCTGCATCCCCCCATGCCCCCTCCACCCTTTTTTTCTCGTCTTTCTCTTTGAATGAAGGGAGCGATTCACCTTTTTGTCATCAGTCGTTTGTCCCTCATATCATCAGTTACGCTGTGAATCTCTTCATTTTGTCAGAATCCATTGTGAGCTGATTGGTAAAGGCTGTCGTTTCAGTTCGTGCTTTGGTCAGGAAAGAGCGTTGTGATTCAATGTCTTACTTTTGTGCTTTAATCAGGTGAATGTGATCGGTATAACTCTGCTTGCTTAGGGTTCATAATTCTCTTTTTTCTTCAACTGTTAGCTGATGCTATTTTTTATGGCAGATGACTACAGCAATTTTTTTTTTTTTTTTTTTTTTTTGATTCTGTACAATGATTGCTACGCATTTTTCTTGTCTGTTTTATATATGTATGTGCAATACTGGTTCAAGGGCAAAAAGAAAAAAGAAGTGTGCTTTAGTTTTGCTGATGAGTATTTTTTATTTGTGTTCAATCACTGTGAAAGGTTTTTCTTTCGACACAAACGTCCGCTAACTGAATCTTTTACAGCAAGTTTGTTTTTATTTCAGATTGGTCGATGGTTTGTTGTTAGAGTATATGGTCTTTGTTAGTGGTTTTTGCTATTTGAAGTTGTAGTAGCCTGTTTTTGTTTTAAGCACAGTCACATTTTTCACCCTCACAGAGCTGGAGGTAAACATTTTTGAGAAGCTGTTTTGATCAGTTTGAATTTTTCAGCTTTTGATATTGTTGAATAATAGATCTTGATATGCAGATTATGAGAATGTGACTTGGTTCAAACGTATCTGTGGGTCTGCACAAGCAATCAGTGTCAAAAGGAATAAAAGATGAGAAATAAGTGTTGTTTTGTTTTTAGAGGGGAAAAAACCCACACAAAAATGAAAATTTTTAGTCATACAGACTTTCGAATATCAGGCACACTGATGCCTACATATTCTTTTACTGTGATGTTCTGATTTAGAACTTAACCTTTAAATATGTGACAATGTCCTGGTGATTCTCACCCAGGAAGGTAGGTGTTAGATATTGTTTTAAGTCACTGCTGTCTGTTTGTTGTTGCTGTTTGTTGTTGTTGGGTTTTTTTCATTTTTGTTGGTGTTATTGTTGTCTGGTTAGGGAGAAGAATGTTGCCTTGCGTATGTTATGGTGCAAATTGTGGAACTGTATATCAGACTTACTGAAAAGTGACTGTCACAAACAAAAGAAGTGAAGAGCAGACCTGTTCTCAGAAGATGTCCCATCTCACCCCCCTCACACTCCATGAGACCTTCAGAAGAAAGAAAAAAATCTTTGAGACAGTGTCCAATATAGTGAATGTTCTGTTTGGCTAGCTTTTGACAGGTTCACATATGTTTATGTGATGAAAAATATTCAGCCCTATATTGAATGATAGAACATTATTCAAAATGATCCTGTCCTGTTAACAGTTTTTTTCTGATTGAGGTGATAAAATGATTCAGAATGTGGTTCAGATCGATTTCAGATGCTGCCTGTGGTTAAGTGGAGTTACATTTTTTTGCTTTTAAACTTAGTTTTCCCTGCCCCAGACTGGCTTGAGTGTGGAAATCATTGCAAACCATGTTTTGAATTGCCTCCATGAACTGAAGCAACTTGATTCAAGATGATAGTTCCAAACCTTTTTTCCCTTGAATGATAACAGCTTTCAAGACCAATGCCAACAGGACTGGCACAGTGCGAAGAACATAATCCCTGCAGTTTGCTAAGTTTCATGAATCATACAAAGTTTAAAATTATGTTGGGTAACAACAGAGTTTAGAACACGTAGTGGATGGGGATGAGGAGGGACATCTCTATGCATTTTGTTCTCCTTGGAGAGAGTTTGGGCTCATAGGTCATCACTAGTCATCTATTCTTTATGGCTTCTGTGTACAGTGGATGCTGAACCAGCATCAGGGAATAATTCAGTTCATTACATGTTTCATAGTTGCTGTGTTTGTGTAAGTCCATGTGCTTTGGGAACATTCATGCACAGTCATGCCCATTGTTCACAACAGTCATCATTCACTTACCCATATTTCTGGTTCTTCATCATCATGTTCTATGGCCAAAGTGTCAGTCTAGCTGTGTTGTTGTCCTGTTGTGGTTCATGCATAATGTGTTTCAGCCACGGGTTGTACATTTGACATGAATGTAAACTAATTGTTGATGAAACAGTTTTGGTGTGACTTTTTTTTTTCAAGAGTGTGAAATCAGGTTTTCCCACCTTCTAAACAAAGATGTGTCGTTTTAAAGGCTTTTGTGCCTGTTTCTTTTCCAGGCTTTATTGGAGGCTTTTTTCCCCGTTACAAATTTCAAGAAAGCATTTTAAAATTAAGTTATTCTTAACCATTTCCCCACGTCTTATCGGCAGTTTCTCATTCCATTCAACACCCTCTCTGTTCCCATTTTGTTTTTGTGTTTTTAGCCGACATGCAGAAAGAAAGAAATGACAGTGTGGTGGTGAGAGAGGTGGGTTTTTTTGTGACTGGGAACATTCCCACATGTACCATTTCACGGTGTGGTGTAACAAAGGTTTCACTGTCATCAGTAACTGTCATGTGATGCTGACATACACATATTAGTTGTACTGCAACTTGGGTTGTGTATCCAACTGGCTTTATGACCATGCCTGGAATGGTTTTCCTGATGCGTACTCAAAAAAGATATTGAAAAAAAGAAAACACAAAAGAAAAAAAATTGGGAAAATAAAAAAAATTTATATATACAATACGGAAGAATTGATTTGTGATTTTGGGTGTTGGTGTGTATATTGAGTGCAGTGTTGATGGATCTTTGTCTGTTTATTCACATTACAGTGCACCATTTATTATATTTATGCAACCATTCATTATTACCTAAACCTTGCCCCTGTAACTTCCGTGATATATTTTCTCAGAACTATAGAGTACTTCAAGTTTGCAGGGACGAACTGCAGTACAAACTTCACAATCTGAACATTCAAGGTGTTGATCTCCTCTCTATTTACAGACAAGCAGAAACTTTTTTTTTTTTACAGGTCATCCAAGCAGGTGCAGTAGTTAAGGAAAAACAAAACCCGGCATCCTGAAAATCATGCTCTGACCACCTGAACATTGACTGTGTCATTAGTTATGAAAGGTCATGCACATAAAAGCCTTCCCATGGAAAGGAGTCCTTTCTTCTGCATTCCTGGGCTTCAGCTCCCATGTTCTCTCAAATGTATCAGTAGGCTTGACCGTTTTTACCCAGCCACATAGGCAGCCCACCCTCTGTTTTTGTGGTGTGCATGCAAGGTGTGGTCTCAGTTCAACAACCCACTGAAGGCAGACATAGATTACAGGATCTTTGTTGTGTTGGATTTTATTTACAAAATTTTGCCAGCGACAACCCTTCTGTTGCTGTGGGTTCTGATTACACGCTGCACATGGGACCTTGATTCATTGTCTCAACCAAATGACTAGCACCCAGACCACCACTCACGTGGTGGAGGGGTAGGAGAGGGAAGAGGGAGTAAAAATCATGGTCCTATGTGGGAATTGAACCTGTGGACACTTGTTTCCTAGTCAGGCACATTACGACTAGGCCACCGCTTCAGTATAATGGGTGTATTTTATCATCTGCATGGGAAAACAGTGGTTACAGTCAAGTGACAGTGCACAAATGTGGAGGTGCTTACAATTTGAGGAACGCAACAGTTTGTTAAGAGACTCGGTCTGCAGACTCATCATAAACCCACAAACATTTTTGAAGATATCGTTTGAACAAAGCTGGGGGTAAGTGGGGAATTTTCCACTGCAGCACAGTACAAAAGCTGACACCATCTGCTGACATCATGATGGTACATTGTCTTTCCCCTTCCTGCTGCTTACACATCCTTTGCATTTACTGAAAGTTCATTTTTGAGGAGGTGTCTTCAGTGTGTGGACTGATTCACATATGTTATTAGAATGAACACACTCAAAACAACAGAAAAGGGATAGTGTCTAGTAATTGGAACTTCATTTCCTGAATGATTTTTTTTATTAGCTTTTGTTCTTAAGGTCACATTTTTTGTCTTGCTGTAGTGTGCAGTGGTGTTTTGGTGTTGGTCACAAGCAGTAATCTACCATGCCAAAGGCTTTAGAAGCCATGATAGAACCAGTCGCACACCTTTGTTCCATTATTGATTGATACACATAGCCATTGCAGTGTTGACTGCCAAGTGCTGTTCGTGCGATTTATATGGAATTTCAACAGACTGATGGAGATCAGGTGAAAGAATAAAGAAATGACTTTAAAACAATAGAAGGTGATTGCAGTTTAAGTCTGGTATAAAGGAACAGAGGGGTGAGAAAGAGGGAAATAAATGATTTATTGGCTTTGTGCTTGCTTCCCCATCTCCCTCCCCAAAACAAAAAAGACAAGAAGAATTTGGTCAAACCCTTTGCGGTACCACTGGGAAAGACATAGATATATGTCGCATGAATAAATCAGCTCAAAAACATATTTCCAGCGCCATATTACACTGAAATTTCACCCTAAATAATGAAAACAAGAAGATTAATGTACACCACACACACACACACACACACACACATGCCATAGAACATGCATGCGCAAAGTCAATAACATAGACAATGCATATGCTTGCGCATGCGCACATACACGCTCATAAACATGCATAACGCGTACGGGCGCTCGCATGCACACATAACGCACATGAGCGCACACACGCACGCACACATTATTACTCACAGGCATATGCATTGATACTCGAGCACATATCCATATAAACACAAACGCACACAGGTTCACAAATAGTTTCCATTTTTGTCTGCTAAGTATCACCGTTCGTACAAAGCAAAACCAACAAATCAAACAAAAGTGGTCAATCACGAAAACACATGCGACTGCACACGCGTTAACATTGACATAGTGCGTGGTGTTGGCATGCAATACCAACATCTTTGTACACACACACACACACACACACACACACACACACACACACACACACACACACACAGCATGGTCGTGTCCACCCGTAGGTGTGTGTCACGGCACGAAGTGTAATAATGTTCGATTCAAACGACCCTGAGACAAATAAAACAGCAGCAAAGTGACAGATAACGCAGCAGCTGACTTACATCTTCCGCCACAGATGAAACAGAAAACGACCAAGCGCCCGCTGTTCTGTTGCGTTGCGTGTTGCTTTTTACATCAGTTGTCTCCGCATCCTTTTTGGGTCACTTGTCGAATTCCGTAAAGATGAGTGTTTCTGACGATGTGAGAGTTCACAAATGAAGTGAACAAGTTATTAACAAACAAGGACCTTATTCCAGTTTCAGTTTTCAGTAGCTCAAGGAGGCGTCACTGCGTTCGGGCAAATCCATATGCGCTACACCACACCTGCCAAGCAGATGCCTGACCAGCAGCGTGACCCAACGCGCTTTGTCAGGCCTTGAGAGAAAGGAAAAAAATCCGCTTGTGATGATCCCTCGATGCACCCCTCTTCCTCCCCGCTCCTCCAGAGAGAAGAAACGCACGTGCGCGCACACGCACACGTACACACACAAACACACTCACACTTGCGTGCATGTTTCAATGCACAAGAAATTGCGTGCTTAGTGGTACACCCAAAACCTGCTGTGTCCGTTTCTGCATGGGAAGGGGAAGAAAGAAATATAATCTGTTTGTCAGGCAACGAGCATAAAATTAATTGTTTTGTTTTGTGCAGTTCGGTGTTAAGTTTAGGAGCGAGCTTCATGGATTTTTTTGGCATGACGTCATACACAGTCTCACTTGTCGTGGAGCATCATGATAATGGCACGGGGTTTTTTGTTGTTGTTTTTTTTTTTTTTCACGCGAAAGTGAAAACACATTTCCTCCTCGCTTGGTGAAACGTTTTTCGCGTGCAACAGAAAATTCCCCTCTCATCGCTTTGAAGTGTTTACGTTTTCGATGTCAAAGACTGTTGCAGAGCTCTTTGTCTGATGCCGGTCGGTAATCGTGTTAGCTGACACAAAGTTCAGTTCAGTTGAGGAGTGTTTCTGGTGAATAAAAATGGAAGGTTGGTGTCATTACGTCACTTTGCAAGGATTCACATCATTTGTGTGTGTGTGTGTGTTCGACACTGGATTGTGGTTGGTTTTTTTGTTTTTTTTAACAAACTCGAGTCTCAAGATACTCACCACTGTGTGGTACCCATACTTCAAGCGCCAGTCTATTGTAATCGAGAAGATGCAAACAAGAGATAAAAAGCTTGTGCAAGAACCTTGTCACATTGCTTAAAATGAGCGATTAACATGCTTGAAATTGTTTTCTCTTAAGGGTTGAAGAGTACGCGGTGATCTTATTAAGACTTCTAGTGGTCATGTTGATGTGTATTTGGGGTCACTTCCTTTCCTTCACATCAGTACAGTTCCATAAGAAATGCTAATAGGAAGACAAAAAGTTCAGCATTCAAATACCAACACAGGAAAGTTTTATTTCAGTAAATTACACACGAAATTAACTATTACTTCAGCTGAAACAACCACCATCTATCAATACATTCAAGAATCAACTGGAAAATTCCTCAAAGTTCTTAACCATTTTTATAAGTTTTGACCAGTAAGAAAAAAATTCTTTTTTTTAAGAAGAAGGTAAACTGGGCATGAAACCTTTGACAAAATTATGCCAAGCTGTATGTAGTGTGAAACAAAGAAAGGACTTAAAAAATTCGCAGCCTGTTTTGTTCCAACTCTTCTACCACTATACATACTACCACGACAACTTGGAAGATAGGGAGGATACGAGAGAGTCAGAGTCGATATACATTTACCAGGTGAGGGGACACTGGGGCAGTCCACAGTCTAAAATTTTTGTTTCACCCTCGACGAACAGCCTCGAGCAAAATGAAAAATGCCGCTAATAAAGTCTTGCTTGGAAGGTGGTGTGAAACAACAACAACAACAACAACAAAAAACCGAACTCACGGTGACTCCGTTTTGTGGTTTGACTTGGCTCGACGGGTTGGTGCCGGTAATTCTTTCTCACGTGGACAAAGCACGCTCTACTCTGTGGATTATTACGTGCGTCGCCCGAGTAACAAGTACAATACAGGTGGTCCTCACATGAACTTCATCAGGATGTCCAGCCTTACAAGGAAACTGCCCGGCCCGTGCACGTGCAGCCATTTCTATAGGGCAGTGAAGAGAACGGGCAGCAAAGGTGAGTTGTGTACTGTGCGTGTTGTGTTGTGAAATGGTGCTCTTCTTCGTTCTGTCTTCTCTTTTTCTTTGAGAGGGGCAACCCCGCCTCTGTGTGTGTGTGTGTGTGTGTGTGTGTGTGTGTGTGTGTGTGTGTGTGTGTCTCTCTCTCCCTGTTTGTGTGTGGCTGTGTGCGTGTGTATGTGTGTGTGTGTGTGTGTCTGTCTGTCTGTCTGTCTGTCTCTCTCTCTCTCTCTCTCTCTCTGTAGCTCTCAAATAGTTTATCAAAGACCTGAGGGAGAATCAGAATGTTGTGTGCATTTTCTGTCTGTCGTTCATTAAACATCTTTTCTCATTCGTTGGCATTCATGACAGTTACGTTTATAATGCGAAGCCTGTTTCTTTTGCCATCACAGTGGATATTCTACATTTTCCCCCAGTCCCTTTTGTCGCAGTGGGTTCTTTTACGTGCACTAAATGTAAGCTGCGCACGAGACCTCCATTGTTCATCTCCTGCGAAGGACTAGCACCCAGACTACCACTCAAGGTCTGTTACATGGAAGGTGGAGTACAAAAAAAAAACCAAAAAAAAAATCCTGGTCAGTTTGTGGGATTCGAACCGGTGGACGCTGTGACTCGCTTCCCAGCTGATTCCACTACCACCAGGCTACCGCTTCACGCAGTCAGGATGCACAGACTCAAACGTTCGTACCTGCAGTTAGGAAGAAGGTCGCAGCAGAATGATCGAGGTGCTCATCTGCCACTGCACTGTGCGTGAGGGTCTGGGCTCGACCGATTCCCGCTCTCGCCTTTCTGGGTTCGACCGATTCCCGCTCTCGCCTTTCTGGGTTCGACCGATTCCCGCTCTCGCCTTTCTGGGTTCGACCGATTCCCGCTCTCGCCTTTCTAGGTTCGACCGATTCCCGCTCCCGCCTTTCTGGGTTCGACCGATTCCCGCTCTCGCCTTTCTGGGTTCGACCGATTC